>NC_091284.1:297580902-297884060 GCF_032444005.1 Ranitomeya imitator
CCCTACACCCTACACTCTATACCCTACACTCTATACCCTACACTCTATACCCTACACTTTATACCCTACACTCTATACCCTACAACCTACACTCTATACCCTACACTCTATACCCTACACTCTATACCCTACACTCTATACCCTACACTCTGCACCCTACACTCTACACCCTACACTCTAATCCCTACACTCTAATCCCTACACTCTAATCCCTACACCCTACACTCTATACCCTACACTCTATACCCTACACTCTATACCCTACACTCTATACCCTACACTCTACACCCTACACTCTACACTCTATACCCTACACTCTACACCCTACACTCTACACCCTACACTCTACACTCTATACCCTACACTCTACACCCTGCACTCTGTATCCTACACTCTACACTCTTTACCCTACACTCTATACCCTACACTCTATACCCTACACTCTATACCCTACACTCTATACCCTACACTCTAAACTCTATACCCTACACTCTACACTCTATACCCTACAGTCTATAACATACACTCTATACCCTACACTCTATACCCTACACTCTATACCCTACACTCTATACCATACACTCTACACCCTACACTCTATACCATACACTCTACACCCTACACTCTATACCATACACTCTACACCATACACTCTATAGCATACACTCTATACCCTACACTATACACTATACCCTACACTCTATACCCTACACTCTATACCCTACACTAAACACTCTATACCCTACACTCTACACTTTATACCCTACACTCTATACCCTACACTCTATACCCTACACTCTATACCCTACACTCTATACCCTACACTCTACACTCTTTACCCTACACTCTATACCCTACATTCTATACCCTACAATCTATACCCTACACTCTAATCCCTACACTCTACACTCTATACCCTACACTCTATACCCTACACTCTATACCCTACACTCTACACCCTACACTCTACACCCTACACTCTAATCCCTACACTCTAATCCCTACACTCTATACCCTACACTCTATACCCTACACCCTACACTCTACACCCTACACTCTATACCCTACACTCTACACCCTACACTCTACACTCTATACCCTACACTCTACACCCTGCACTCTGTACCCTACACTCTACACTCTATACCCTACACTCTAATCCCTACACTCTACACTCTATACCCTACACTCTATACCCTACACTCTATACCCTACACTCTATACCCTACACCCTAATCCCTACACTCTAATCCATACACTCTAATCCCTACACCCTAATCCCTACACCCTACACTCTATACCCTACACTCTATACCCTACACTCTATACCCTACACTCTATACCCTACACTCTATACCCTACAACCTACACTCTATACCCTACACTCTACACCCTACACTCTACACTCTATACCCTACACTCTACACCCTGCACTCTGTAACCTACACTCTATACCCTACACTCTAATATCTACACTCTAATCCCTACACTCTACACTCTATACCCTACACTCTATACCCTACACTCTACACTCTACACCCTACACTCTACACCCAACACTCTAATCCCTACACCCTACACTCTATACCCTACACTCTATACCCTACACTCTATACCCTACACTCTATACCCTACACTCTATACCATACACTCTACACTCTACACTCTATACCATACACTCTACACCACACACTCTACACCATACACTCTACACCATACACTCTATAGCATACACTTAATACCCTACACTATACACTCTATACCCTACACTCTATACCCTACACTCTACACTCTATACCCTACACTCTATACCCTACACTCTATAACCTACACTCTATAACATACACTACACTCTATACCCTACACTCTATACCCTATACCCTACACTCTATACCCTACACTCTATACCCTACACCCTACACTCTATACCCTACACTCTATACCCTACACTCTATACCCTACACCATACACTCTATACCCTACACTCTATACCCTACACTCTACACTCTATACCCTACACTCTATAGCCTACACTCTACACTCTACTCTATACCCTACACTCTATACCCTACACTCTAATCCCTACACTCTACACTCTATACCCTACACTCTATACCCTACATTCTATACCCTACACTCTATACCCTACACTCTACACCCTACACTCTACACCCTACACTCTAATCCCTACACTCTAATCCCTACACTCTATACCCTACACTCTATACCCTACACTCTACACCCTACACTCTACACCCTACACTCTAATCCCTACACTCTAATCCCTACACTCTATACCCTACACTCTATACCTTACAATCTATACCCTACACCCTACACTCTACACCCTACACTCTATACACTACACTCTACACCCTACACTCTACACTCTATACCCTACACTCTACACCCTGCACTCTGTACCCTACACTCTACACTCTTTACCCTACACTCTATACCCTACACTCTATACCCTACACTCTAATCCCTACACTCTACACTCTATACCCTACACTCTATACCCTACACTCTATACCCTACACTCTAATCCCTACACTCTAATCCCTACACTCTAATCCCTACACCCTAATCCCTACACCCTACACTCTATACCCTACACTCTATACCCTACACTCTATACCCTACACTCTATACCCTACAACCTACACTCTATACCCTACACTCTACACTCTACACTCTATACCCTACACTCTACACCCTGCACTCTGTACCCTACACTCTATACCCTACACTCTAATCCCTACACTCTAATCCCTACACTCTACACTCTATACCCTACACTCTATACCCTACACTCTACACTCTACACCCTACACTCTACACCCTACACTTTAATCCCTACACCCTACACTCTATACCCTACACTCTATACCCTACACACTACACTCTATACCCTACACTCTACACTCTATACCCTACACTCTGTACCCTACACTCTATACCCTACACTCTATACGCTACACTCTACACCCTACACTCTACACCCTACACTCTATACCCTACACTCTACACCCTACACTGTATACCCTACACTCTATACCCTACACTCTACACCCTACACTCTATACCCTACACTCTACACTCTATACCCTACACTCTATACCCTACACTCTATACCCTACACTCTATACCCTACACTCTATACCCTACACTCTATAACCTACACTCTATACCCTACACTCTATACCATACACTATACACCCTACACTCTAATCCCTACACTCTACACTCTATACCCTACACTCTACACCCTACACTCTATACCCTACACTCTGTACCCTCTACACTCTATACCCTACACTCTACACCCTACACTCTATAACATACACTCTATACCCTGCACTCTATACCCTACACTCTATACCATACACTACACTCTATACCATACACTCTACAGCATACACTCTATACCCTACACTCTATACCCTACACTCTATACCCTATACCCTACACTCTATACACTACACTCTATACCATACACTCTACACCCTACACTCTACACCCTACACTCTATACACTACACTCTATACCCTACACTCTATAACCTACACTCTATAACATACACTACACTCTATACCCTACACTGTATACCCTACACTCTATACCCTACACTCTATACCCTACACTCTAAACTCTATACCCTACACTCTATAACATACACTACACTCTATACCCTACACTGTATACCCTACACTCTAAACTCTATACCCGACACTCTATAACATACACTACACTCTATACCCTACATTCTATACCCTACACTCTATACCCTACACTCTAATCCCTACACTCTACACTCTATACCCTACACTCTATACCCTACACTCTATACCCTACACTCTACACCCTACACTCTACACCCTACACTCTAATCCCTACACTCTAATCCCTACACTCTATACCCTACACTCTATACCCTACACCCTACACTCTACACCCTATACCCTACACTCTACACCCTACACTCTACACTCTATACCCTACACTCTACACCCTGCACTCTGTACCCTACACTCTACACTCTATACCCTACACTCTAATCCCTACACTCTACACTCTATACCCTACACTCTATACCCTACACTCTATACCCTACACTCTATACCCTACAACCTACACTCTATACCCTACACTCTACACCCTACACTCTACACTCTATACCCTACACTCTACACCCTGCACTCTGTAACCTACACTCTATACCCTACACTCTAATCCCTACACTCTAATCCCTACACTCTACACTCTATACCCTACACTCTATACCCTACACTCTACACTCTACACCCTACACTCTACACCCAACACTCTAATCCCTACACCCTACACTCTATACCCTACACTCTATACCCTACACTCTATACCCTACACTCTATACCCTACACTCTATACCATACACTCTACACTGTACACTCTATACCATACACTCTACACCACACACTCTACACCATACACTCTACACCATACACTCTATAGCATACACTTAATACCCTACACTATACACTCTATACCCTACACTCTATACCCTACACTCTACACTCTATACCCTACACTCTATATCCTACACTCTATAACCTACACTCTATAACATACACTACACTCTATACCCTACACTCTATACCCTATACCCTACACTCTATACCCTACACTCTATACCCTACACCCTACACTCTATACCCTACACTCTATACCCTACACTCTATACCCTACACCATACACTCTATACCCTACACTCTATACCCTACACTCTACACTCTATACCCTACACTCTATAGCCTACACTCTACACTCTACTCTATACCCTACACTCTATACCCTACACTCTAATCCCTACACTCTACACTCTATACCCTACACTCTATACCCTACATTCTATACCCTACACTCTATACCCTACACTCTACACCCTACACTCTACACCCTACACTCTAATCCCTACACTCTAATCCCTACACTCTATACCCTACACTCTATACCCTACAATCTATACCCTACACCCTACACTCTACACCCTACACTCTATACCCTACACTCTACACCCTACACTCTACACTCTATACCCTACACTCTACACCCTGCACTCTGTACCCTACACTCTACACTCTTTACCCTACACTCTATACCCTACACTCTATACCCTACACTCTAATCCCTACACTCTACACTCTATACCCTACACTCTATACCCTACACTCTATACCCTACACTCTAATCCCTACACTCTAATCCCTACACTCTAATCCCTACACCCTAATCCCTACACCCTACACTCTATACCCTACACTCTATACCCTACACTCTATACCCTACACTCTATACCCTACAACCTACACTCTATACCCTACACTCTACACCCTACACTCTACACTCTATACCCTACACTCTACACCCTGCACTCTGTACCCTACACTCTATACCCTACACTCTAATCCCTACACTCTAATCCCTACACTCTACACTCTATACCCTACACTCTATACCCTACACTCTACACTCTACACCCTACACTCTACACCCTACACTCTAATCCCTACACCCTACACTCTATACCCTACACTCTATACCCTACACTCTATACCCTACACCCTACACTCTATACCCTACACTCTACACTCTATACCCTACACTCTGTACCCTACACTCTATACCCTACACTCTATACGCTACACTCTACACCCTACACTCTACACCCTACACTCTATACCCTACACTCTACACCCTACACTCTATACCCTACACTCTATACCCTACACTCTACACCCTACACTCTATACCCTACACTCTACACTCTATACCCTACACTCTATACCCTACACTCTATACCCTACACTCTATACCATACACTCTACACTCTATACCCTACACTCTATACCCTACACTCTATACCATACACTATACACCCTACACTCTAATCCCTACACTCTACACTCTATACCCTACACTCTACACCCTACACTCTATACCCTACACTCTGTACCCTCTACACTCTATACCCTACACTCTACACCCTACACTCTATAACATACACTCTATACCCTACACTCTATACCCTACACTCTATACCATACACTACACTCTATACCATACACTCTACAGCATACACTCTATACCCTACACTCTATACCCTACACTCTATACCCTATACCCTACACTCTATACACTACACTCTATACCATACACTCTACACCCTACACTCTACACCCTACACTCTATACACTACACTCTATACCCTACACTCTATAACCTACACTCTATAACATACACTACACTCTATACCCTACACTGTATACCCTACACTCTATACCCTACACTCTATACCCTACACTCTAAACTCTATACCCTACACTCTATAACATACACTACACTCTATACCCTACACTGTATACCCTACACTCTACACCCTGCACTCTGTACCCTACACTCTATACCCTACAATCTAATCCCTACACTCTAATCCCTACACTCTACACTCTATACCCTACACTCTATACCCTACACTCTACACTCTACACCCTACACTCTACACCCTACACTCTAATCCCTACACCCTACACTCTATACCCTACACTCTATACCCTACACTCTATACCCTACACCCTACACTCTATACCCTACACTCTACACTCTATACCCTACACTCTGTACCCTACACTCTATACCCTACACTCTATACGCTACACTCTACACCCTACACTCTACACCCTACACTCTATACCCTACACTCTACAATCTACACTCTATACCCTACACTCTATACCCTACACTCTACACCCTACACTCTATACCCTACACTCTACACTCTATACCCTACACTCTACACCCTAAGCTCTATACCATACACTCTATACCCTACACTCTACACTCTATACCCTACACTCTATACCCTACACCCTACGCTCTATAAGCTACACTCTATACCCTACACTCTATACCCTACACTCTATAACCTACACTCTATACCCTACACTCTATACCCTACACTCTATACCCTACACTCTGTACCCTCTACACTCTATACCCTACACTCTACACCCTACACTCTATAACATACACTCTATACCCTACACTCTATACCCTATACTCTATACCATACACTACACTCTATACCATACACTCTACAGCATACACTCTATACCCTACACTCTATACCCTACACTTTATACCCTATACCCTACACTCTATACACTACACTCTATACCATACACTCTACACCCTACACTCTATACCATACACTCTACAGCATACACTCTATACCCTACACTCTATACCCTACACTCTATACCCTATACCCTACACTCTATACACTACACTCTATACCATACACTCTACACCCTACACTCTACACCCTACACTCTATACACTACACTCTATACCCTACACTCTATAACCTACACTCTATAACATACACTACACTCTATACCCTACACTGTATACCCTACACTCTATACCCTACACTCTATACCCTACACTCTATACCCTACACTCTAAACTCTATACCCTACACTCTATAACATACACTCTATACCCTACACTCTATACCCTACACTCTATACCATACACTCTACACCATACACTCTACACCATACACTCTACACCATACAATCTACACCATACACTCGATAGCATACACTCTATACCCTACACTATACACTCTATACCCTACACTCTATACCCTACACTCTATACCCTACACTCTAAACTCTATACCCTACACTCTACACTCTATACCCTACACTCTATAACATACACTCTATACCCTACACTCTATACCCTACACTCTATACCATACACTCTATACCATACACTCTACACTCTATACCCTACACTCTATACCATACACTCTACACCATACACTCTATAGCATACACTCTACACTCTATACCCTACACTCTATACCCTACACTCTATACCCTACACTATACACTCTATACCCTACACTCTACACTTTATACCCTACTCTCTATACCCTACACTCTATACCCTACACTCTACAACCTGCACTCTATACCCTACACTCTATACCCTACACCCTACACTCTATACCCTACACTCCATACCCTACACTCTATACCCTACACTCTATACCATACACTCTACACTCTACACTCTATACCATACACTCTACACCACACACTCTACACCATACACTCTATACCCTACACTCTACACC
Organism: Ranitomeya imitator; assembly: GCF_032444005.1. Taxonomy (NCBI): domain Eukaryota; kingdom Metazoa; phylum Chordata; class Amphibia; order Anura; family Dendrobatidae; genus Ranitomeya; species Ranitomeya imitator. Next base: position 297,589,094 of record NC_091284.1, read on the forward strand.
CTACACTGTATACCCTACACTCTATACCCTACACTCTACACCCTACACTCTATACCCTACACTCTACACTCTATACCCTAGACTCTATACCCTACACTCTATACCCTACACTCTATACCCTACACTCTATACAATACACTCTACACTCTATACCCTACACTCTATACCCTACACTCTATACCCTACACTCTATACCATACACTATACACCCTACACTCTAATCCCTACACTCTACACTCTATACCCTACACTCTACACCCTACACTCTATACCCTACACTCTGTACCCTCTACACTCTATACCCTACACTCTACACCCTACACTCTATAACATACACTCTATACCCTACACTCTATACCCTACACTCTATACCATACACTACACTCTATACCATACACTCTACAGCATACACTCTATACCCTACACTCTATACCCTACACTCTATACCCTATACCCTACACTCTATACACTAAACTCTATACCATACACTCTACACCCTACACTCTACACCCTACACTCTATACACTCCACTCTATACCCTACACTCTATAACCTACACTCTATAACATACACTACACTCTATACCCTACACTGTATACCCTACACTCTATACCCTACACTCTATACCCTACACTCTAAACTCTATACCCTACACTCTATAACATACACTACACTCTATACCCTACACTGTATACCCTACACTCTACACCCTGCACTCTGTACCCTACACTCTATACCCTACAATCTAATCCCTACACTCTAATCCCTACACTCTACACTCTATACCCTACACTCTATACCCTACACTCTACACTCTACACCCTACACTCTACACCCTACACTCTAATCCCTACACCCTACACTCTATACCCTACACTCTATACCCTACACTCTATACCCTACACCCTACACTCTATACCCTACACTCTACACTCTATACCCTACACTCTGTACCCTACACTCTATACCCTACACTCTATACGCTACACTCTACACCCTACACTCTACACCCTACACTCTATACCCTACACTCTACAATCTACACTCTATACCCTACACTCTATACCCTACACTCTACACCCTACACTCTATACCCTACACTCTACACTCTATACCCTACACTCTATACCCTACACTCTATACCCTACACTCTATACCCTACACTCTATACCATACACTCTACACTCTATACCCTACACTCTATACCCTACACTCTATAACCTACACTCTATACCATACACTATACACCCTACACTCTAATCCCTACAATCTACACTTTATACCCTACACTCTACACCCTACACTCTATACCCTACACTCTGTACCCTCTACACTCTATACCCTACACTCTACACCCTACACTCTATAACATACACTCTATACCCTACACTCTATACCCTATACTCTATACCATACACTACACTCTATACCATACACTCTACAGCATACACTCTATACCCTACACTCTATACCCTACACTTTATACCCTATACCCTACACTCTATACACTACACTCTATACCATACACTCTACACCCTACACTCTATACCATACACTCTACAGCATACACTCTATACCCTACACTCTATACCCTACACTCTATACCCTATACCCTACACTCTATACACTACACTCTATACCATACACTCTACACCCTACACTCTACACCCTACACTCTATACACTACACTCTATACCCTACACTCTATAACCTACACTCTATAACATACACTACACTCTATACCCTACACTGTATACCCTACACTCTATACCCTACACTCTATACCCTACACTCTATACCCTACACTCTAAACTCTATACCCTACACTCTATAACATACACTCTATACCCTACACTCTATACCCTACACTCTATACCATACACTCTACACCATACACTCTACACCATTCACTCTACACCATACAATCTACACCATACACTCGATAGCATACACTCTATACCCTACACTATACACTCTATACCCTACACTCTATACCCTACACTCTATACCCTACACTCTAAACTCTATACCCTACACTCTACACTCTATACCCTACACTCTATAACATACACTCTATACCCTACACTATACACTCTATACCCTACACTCTACACTTTATACCCTACTCTCTATACCCTACACTCTATACCCTACACTCTACAACCTGCACTCTATACCCTACACTCTATACCCTACACCCTACACTCTATACCCTACACTCCATACCCTACACTCTATACCCTACACTCTATACCATACACTCTACACTCTACACTCTATACCATACACTCTACACCACACACTCTACACCATACACTCTACACCATACACTCTATACCCTACACTATACACTCTATACCCTACACTCTATACCCTACACTCTACACTCTATACCCTACACTCTATACCCTACACTCTATAACCTACACTCTATAACATACACTACACTCTATACCCTACACTCTATACCCTATACCCTACACTCTATACCCTACACTCTATACCCTATACCCTACACTCTATACCCTACACTGTATACCCTACACTCTATACCCTACACCCTACACTCTATACCCTACACTCTATACCCTACACTCTACACTCTATACCCTACACTCTATAGCCTACACTCTACACTCTACTCTATACCCTACACTCTATACCCTACACTCTAATCCCTACACTCTACACTCTATACCCTACACTCTATACCCTACACTCTATACCCTACACTCTACACCCTACACTCTACACCCTACACTCTAATCCCTACACTCTAATCCCTACACTCTATACCCTACACTCTATACCCTACACTCTACACTCTATACCCTACACTCTATACCCTACACTCTATAACCTACACTCTATAACATACACTACACTCTATACCCTACACTCTATACCCTATACCCTACACTCTATACCCTACACTCTATACCCTACACCCTACACTCTATACCCTACACTCTATACCCTACACTCTATACCCTACACCCTACACTCTATACCCTACACTCTATACCCTACACTCTACACTCTATACCCTACACTCTATAGCCTACACTCTACACTCTACTCTATACCCTACACTCTATACCCTACACTCTAATCCCTACACTCTACACTCTATACCCTACACTCTATACCCTACACTCTATACCCTACACTCTATACCCTACACTCTACACCCTACACTCTACACCCTACACTCTAATCCCTACACTCTAATCCCTACACTCTATACCCTACAATCTATACCCTACATCCTACACTCTACACCCTACACCCTACACTCTACACTCTACACTCTACACTCTATACCCTACACTCTACACCCTGCACTCTGTACCCTACACTCTACACTCTTTACCCTACACTCTATACCCTACACTCTATACCCTACACTTTAATCCCTACACTCTACACTCTATACCCTACACTCTATACCCTACACTCTATACCCTACACTCTATACCCTACACTCTATACCCTACAACCTACACTCTATACCCTACACTCTACACCCTACACTCTACACTCTATACCCTACACTCTACACCCTGCACTCTGTACCCTACACTCTATACCCTACACTCTAATCCCTACACTCTAATCCCTACACTCTATACCCTACACTCTATACCCTACACTCTACACTCTACACCCTACACTCTACACCCAACACTCTAATCCCTACACCCTACACTCTATACCCTACACTCTATACCCTACACTCTATACCCTACACTCTATACCCTACACTCTATACCATACACTCTACACTCTACATTCTATACCATACACTCTACACCACACACTCTACACCATACACTCTACACCATACACTATATAGCATACACTCTATACCCTACACTATACACTCTATACCCTACACTCTATACCCTACACTCTACACTCTATACCCTACACTCTATACCCTACACTCTACACTCTATACCCTACACTCTATACCCTACACTCTATAACCTACACTCTATAACATACACTACACTCTATACCCTACACTCTATACCCTATACCCTACACTCTATACCCTACACTCTATACCCTACACCCTACACTCTATACCCTACACTCTATACCCTACACTCTATACCCTACACCATACACTCTATACCCTACACTCTATACCCTACACTCTACAATATATTGAGCCAATATTCAAAAAGGGCTCTAAAAGTGAACCTGGAAATTATAGGCCAGTAAGTCTAACCTCTATTGTTGGTAAAATATTTGAAGGGTTTCTGAGGGATGTTATTCTGGATTATCTTAATGAGAATAACTGTTTAACTCCATATCAGCATGGGTTTATGAGAAATCGCTCCTGTCAAACCAATCTAATCAGTTTTTATGAAGAGGTAAGCTATAGGCTGGACCACGGTGAGTCATTGGACGTGGTATATCTCGATTTTTCCAAAGCGTTTGATACCGTGCCGCACAAGAGGTTGGTACACAAAATGAGAATGCTTGGTCTGGGGGAAAATGTGTGTAAATGGGTTAGTAACTGGCTTAGTGATAGAAAGCAGAGGGTGGTTATAAATGGTATAGTCTCTAACTGGGTCGCTGTGACCAGTGGGGTACCGCAGGGGTCAGTATTGGGACCTGTTCTCTTCAACATATTCATTAATGATCTGGTAGAAGGTTTACACAGTAAAATATCGATATTTGCAGATGATACAAAACTATGTAAAGCAGTTAATACAAGAGAAGATAGTATTCTGCTACAGATGGATCTGGATAAGTTGGAAACTTGGGCTGAAAGGTGGCAGATGAGGTTTAACAATGATAAATGTAAGGTTATACACATGGGAAGAGGGAATCAATATCACCATTACACACTGAACGGGAAACCACTGGGTAAATCTGACAGGGAGAAGGACTTGGGGATCCTAGTTAATGATAAACTTACCTGGAGCAGCCAGTGCCAGGCAGCAGCTGCCAAGGCAAACAGGATCATGGGGTGCATTAAAAGAGGTCTGGATACACATGATGAGAGCATTATACTGCCTCTGTACAAATCCCTAGTTAGACCGCACATGGAGTACTGTGTCCAGTTTTGGGCACCGGTGCTCAGGAAGGATATAATGGAACTAGAGAGAGTACAAAGGAGGGCAACAAAATTAATAAAGGGGATGGGAGAACTACAATACCCAGATAGATTAGCGAAATTAGGATTATTTAGTCTAGAAAAAAGACGACTGAGGGGCGATCTAATAACCATGTATAAGTATATAAGGGGACAATACAAATATCTCGCTGAGGATCTGATTATACCAAGGAAGGTGACGGGCACAAGGGGGCATTCTTTGCGTCTGGAGGAGAGAAGGTTTTTCCACCAACATAGAAGAGGATTCTTTACTGTTAGGGCAGTGAGAATCTGGAATTGCTTGCCTGAGGAGGTGGTGATGGCGAACTCAGTCGAGGGGTTCAAGAGAGGCCTGGATGTCTTCCTGGAGCAGAACAATATTGTATCATACAATTATTAGGTTCTGTAGAAGGACGTAGATCTGGGTATTTATTATGATGGAATATAGGCTGAACTGGATGGACAAATGTATTTTTTCGGCCTTACTAACTATGTTACTATGTTACTATGTTACACTCTATACCCTACACTCTATAGCCTACACTCTACACTCTACTCTATACCCTACACTCTATACCATACACTCTAATCCCTACACTCTACACTCTATACCCTACACTCTATACCCTACACTCTATACCCTACACTCTATACCCTACACTCTACACCCTACACTCTACACCCTACACTCTAATCCCTACACTCTAATCCCTACACTCTATACCCTACACTCTATACCCTACAATCTATACCCTACACCCTACACTCTACACTCTATACCCTACACTCTACACCCTACACTCTACACCCTACACTCTATACAATACACTCTATACCCTACACTCTATAACCTACACTCTATAACATACACTACACTCTATACCCTACACTGTATACCCTACACTCTATACCCTACACTCTATACCCTACACTCTATACCATACACTCTACACCATACACTCTACACCATATACTCTACACCATACACTCTACACCATACACTCGATAGCATACACTCTATACCCTACACTATACACTCTATACCCTACACTCTATACCCTACACTCTATACCCTACACTCTAAACTCTATACCCTACACTCTACACTCTATACCCTACACTCTATAACATACACTCTATACCCTACACTCTATACCCTACACTCTATACCATACACTCTATACCATACACTCTACACTCTATACCCTACACTCTATACCATACACTCTACACCATACACCCTATAGCATACACTCTACACTCTATACCCTACACTCTATACCCTACACTCTATACCCTACACTATACACTCTATACCCTACACTCTACACTTTATACCCTACTCTCTATACCCTACACTCTATACCCTACACTCTACAACCTGCACTCTATACCCTACACTCTATACCCTACACCCTACACTCTATACCCTACACTCTACACCCTACACTCTATACCCTACACTCTATACCCTACACTCTATACCATACACTCTACACTCTACACTCTATACCATACACTCTACACCACACACTCTACACCATACACTCTACACCATACACTCTATAGCATACACTCTATACCCTACACTATACACTCTATACCCTACACTCTATACCCTACACTCTACACTCTATACCCTACACTCTATACCCTACACTCTATAACCTACACTCTATAACATACACTACACTCTATACCCTACACTCTATACCCTATACCCTACACTCTATACCCTACACTCTATACCCTACACCCTACACTCTATACCCTACACTCTATACCCTACACTCTATACCCTACACCCTACACTCTATACCCTACACTCTATACCCTACACTCTACACTCTATACCCTACACTCTATAGCCTACACTCTACACTCTACTCTATACCCTACACTCTATACCCTACACTCTAATCCCTACACTCTACACTCTATACCCTACACTCTATACCCTACACTCTATACCCTACACTCTATACCCTACACTCTACACCCTACACTCTACACCCTACACTCTAATCCCTACACTCTAATCCCTACACTCTATACCCTACACTCTATGCCCTACACTCTACACCCTACACTCTACACTCTATACCCTACACTCTACACCCTGCACTCTGTACCCTACACTCTACACTCTTTACCCTACACTCTATACCCTACACTCTAATCCCTACACTCTACACTCTATACCCTACACTCTATACCATACACTCTATACCCTACACTCTATACCCTACACCCTAATACCTACACTCTAATCCATACACTCTAATCCCTACACCCTAATCCCTACACCCTACAATCTATACCCTACACTCTATACCCTACACTCTATACCCTACACTCTATACCCTACAACCTACACTCTATACCCTACACTCTACACCCTACACTCTACACTCTATACCCTACACTCTACACCCTGCACTCTGTACTCTACACTCTATACCCTACACTCTAATCCCTACACTCTAATCCCTACACTCTACACTCTATACCCTACACTCTATATCCTACACTCTACACTCTACACCCTACACTCTACACCCAACACTCTAATCCCTACACCCTACACTCTATACCCTACACTCTATACCCTACACTCTATACCCTACACTCTATACCCTACACTCTATACCATACACTCTACACTCTACACTCTATACCATACACTCTACACCACACACTCTACACCATACACTCTACACCATACACTCTATAGCATACACTCTATACCCTACACTATACACTCTATACCCTACACTCTATACCCTACACTCTACACTCTATACCCTACACTCTATACCCTACACTCTATAACCTACACTCTATAACATACACTACACTCTATACCCTACACTCTATACCCTATACCCTACACTCTATACCCTACACTCTATACCCTACACCCTACACTCTATACCCTACACTCTATACCCTACACTCTATACCCTACACCCTACACTCTATACCCTACACTCTATACCCTACACTCTACACTCTATACCCTACACTCTATAGCCTACACTCTACACTCTACTCTATACCCTACACTCTATACCCTACACTCTAATCCCTACACTCTACACTCTATACCCTACACTCTATACCCTACACTCTATACCCTACACTCTATACCCTACACTCTACACCCTACACTCTACACCCTACACTCTAATCCCTACACTCTAATCCCTACACTCTATACCCTACACTCTATGCCCTACACTCTACACCCTACACTCTACACTCTATACCCTACACTCTACACCCTGCACTCTGTACCCTACACTCTACACTCTTTACCCTACACTCTATACCCTACACTCTAATCCCTACACTCTACACTCTATACCCTACACTCTATACCATACACTCTATACCCTACACTCTATACCCTACACCCTAATACCTACACTCTAATCCATACACTCTAATCCCTACACCCTAATCCCTACACCCTACAATCTATACCCTACACTCTATACCCTACACTCTATACCCTACACTCTATACCCTACAACCTACACTCTATACCCTACACTCTACACCCTACACTCTACACTCTATACCCTACACTCTACACCCTGCACTCTGTACTCTACACTCTATACCCTACACTCTAATCCCTACACTCTAATCCCTACACTCTACACTCTATACCCTACACTCTATACCCTACACTCTACACTCTACACCCTACACTCTACACCCAACACTCTAATCCCTACACCCTACACTCTATACCCTACACTCTATACCCTACACTCTATACCCTACACTCTATACCCTACACTCTATACCATACACTCTACACTCTACACTCTATACCATACACTCTACACCACACACTCTACACCATACACTCTACACCATACACTCTATAACATACACTCTATACCCTACACTATACACTCTATACCCTACACTCTATACCCTACACTCTACACTCTATACCCTACACTCTATACCCTACACTCTATACCCTATACCCTATACCCTACACTCTATACCCTACACTCTATACCCTACACCCTACACTCTATACCCTACACTCTATACCCTACACTCTATACCCTACACCATACACTCTATACCCTACACTCTATACCCTACACTCTACACTCTATACCCTACACTCTATAGCCTACACTCTACACTCTACTCTATACCCTACACTCTATACCCTACACTCTAATCCCTACACTCTACACTCTATACCCTACACTCTATACCCTACACTCTATACCCTACACTCTATACCCTACACTCTACACCCTACACTCTACACCCTACACTCTAATCCCTACACTCTAATCCCTACACTCTATACCCTACACTCTATACCCTACACCATACACTCTATACCCTACACTCTATACCCTACACTCTACACTCTATACCCTACACTCTATAGCCTACACTCTACACTCTACTCTATACCCTACACTCTATACCCTACACTCTACACCCTACACTCTATACCCTACACTCTACACTCTATACCCTACACTCTATACCCTACACTCTATACCCTACACTCTATACCCTACACTCTATACCATACACTCTACACTCTATACCCTACACTCTATACCCTACACTCTATACCCTACACTCTATACCATACACTATACACCCTACACTCTAATCCCAACACTCTACACTCTATACCCTACACTCTACACCCTACACTCTATACCCTACACTCTGTACCCTCTACACTCTATACCCTACACTCTACACCCTACACTCTATAACATACACTCTATACCCTACACTCTATACCCTACACTCTATACCATACACTACACTCTAAACCATACACTCTACAGCATACACTCTATACCCTACACTCTATACCCTACACTCTATACCCTATACCCTACACTCTATACACTACACTCTATACCATACACTCTACACCCTACAATCTACACCCTACACTCTATACCCTACACTCTATACCCTACACTCTATAACCTACACTCTATAACATACACTACACTCTATACCCTACACTGTATACCCTACACTCTATACCCTACACTCTATACCCTACACTCAATACCCTACACTCTAAACTCTATACCCTACATTCTATAACATACACTCTATACCCTACACTCTATACCCTACACTCTATACCATACACTCTACACCATACACTCTACACCATACACTCGATAGCATACACTCTATACCCTACACTATACACTCTATACCCTACACTCTATACCCTACACTCTATACCCTACACTATACACTCTATACCCTACACTCTACACTTTATACCCTACACTCTATACCCTACACTCTACAACCTGCACTCTATACCCTACACTCTACACTCTATAACCTACACTCTATACCCTACACTCTATACCCTACACTCTATAGCCTACACTCTATACCCTGCACTCTATACCCTACACTCTATACCCTACACTCTACTCCCTACACTCTACACCCTACACTCTACACTCTATACCTTACACTCTACACTCTATTCCCTACACTCTATACCCTACACTCTATACCCTACATTCTATACCCTACACTCTACACCCTACACTCTATACCCTACACTCTATACCCTACACTCTACACTCTATACCCTACATGCCACACTCTATACCCTACAGTCTATACCCTACACTCTATACCCTACACTCTATACCATACACTCTACACTCTACACTCTATATCCTACACTCTATACCCTACACCCTACACTCTATACCCTACACTCTATACCCTACACTCTGCACCCTACACCCTACACTCTACACCCTACACTCTACACCCTACACTCTATACCCTATACCCTACACTCTATACCCTACACTCTATACCCTACACTCTATACCCTACACTCTACACTCTATACCCTACACTCTATAGCCTACACTCTATACCCTACAGTATATACCCTACACTCTATACCCTACACTCTATACCCTACACTCTATACCCTACACTCTATACCCTACACTCTACACTCTATACCCTACACTCTATAGCCTACACTCTATACCCTACAGTATATACCCTACACTCTATACCCTACACTCTACACCTTACACCCTACACTCTATTCCCTACACTCTATACCCTACACTCTATAACCTACACTCTACACTCTATACCCTACACTCTATACCCTACACTCTATACCCTACACTCTATACGCCACACTCTATACCCTACACCCTACACTCTATACCCTACACTCTACACTCTATACCCTACACTCTACACTCTATACCCTACACTCTATACCCTACACTCTATACCCTACACTCTACACTCTATACCCTACACTATACACTCTATACCCTACACTCTACACTTTATACCCTACACTCTATTCCCTACACTCTACAACCTGCACTCTATACCCTACACTCTACACTCTATACCCTACACTCTACACCCTACACTCTATACCCTACACTCTATACCCTACACTCTATACCCTACACTCTATAGCCTACACTCTATACCCTGCACTCTACACCATACACTCTATACCATACACTCTATACCATACACTCTATACCATACACTCTATACCCTACACTCTACACCCTACACTCTACACCCTACACTCTATACCTTACACTCTATACCCTACACTCTACTCCCTACACTCTACACCCTACACTCTACACTCTACACTCTATACCTTACACTCTACACTCTATTCCCTACACTCTATACCCTACACTCTATACCCTACACTCTAAACCCTACATTCTATACCCTACACTCCACACCCTACACTCTATACCCTACACTCTATACCCTACACTCTACACTCTATACCCTACACGCCACACTCTATACCCTACAGTCTATACCCTACACTCTATACCCTACACTCTATGCCATACACTCTACACTCTACACTCTATACCCTACACTCTATACCCTACACTCTATACCCTACACTCTATACCCTACACTCTATACCCTACACTCTACACCCTACACCCTACAATCTACACCCTACACTCTACACCCTACACTCTATACCCTATACCCTACACTCTATACCCTACTCGCTATACCCTACACTCTATACCCTACACTCTACACTCTATACCCTACACTCTATAGCCTACACTCTATACCCTACAGTATATACCCTACACTCTATACCCTACACTCTACACCTTACACCCTACACTCTATTCCCTACACTCTATACCCTACATTCTATACCCTACACTCTATACCCTACACTCTATACCCTACACTCTATACCCTACACTCTACACTCTATACCCTACACTCTATACCATACACTCTATACCCTACACTCTATACGCCACACTCTATACCCAACACTCTATACCCTACACTCTACACTCTATACCCTACACTCTACACTCTATACCCTACACTCTATGCCCTACACTCTACACTCTATACCCTACACTCTACACTCTACTCCCTACACTCTACACTCTATACCCTACACTCTATACCCTACACTCTACTCCCTACACTCTACACCCTACACTCTACACCCTACACTCTATACCCTACACTCTACACCCTACACTCTATACCCTACACTCTATACCCTACACTCTATACCCTATACCCTACACCCTACACTCTACACCCTACACTCTACACCCTACACCCTGCACTCTGTACCCTACACTCTATACCCTACACTCTACACTCTTTACCCTACACTCTATACCCTACACTCTATACCCTACACTCTCTATACCCTACACTCTATACCTTACACTCTATACCCTACACTCTATACCCTACACTCTATACCATACACTCTACACTCTATACCCTACACTCTATACCCTACACTCTATACCCTACACTATACACCCTACACTCTAATCCCTACACTCTACACCCTACACTCTACACCCTACACTCTACACCCTACACTCTTCACCCTACACTCTACACTTTATACCCTACACTCTATACCCTACACTCTATACCCTACACTCTATACCCTACACTCTATACCCTACACTCTACACTCTATACCCTACACTCTATAGCCTACACTCTATACCCTACAGTATATACCCTACACTCTATACCCTACACTCTACACCTTACACCCTACACTCTATTCCCTACACTCTATACCCTACACTCTATACCCTACACTCTATACCCTACACTCTACACTCTATACCCTACACTCTATACCCTACATTCTATACCCTACACTCTATACGCCACACTCTATACCCTACACCCTACACTCTATACCATACACTCTACACTCTATAGCCTACACTCTATACCCTACACCCTACACTCTATACCCTACACTCTACACCCTACACCCTATACCCTACACTCTATACCCTACACTCTATACCCTACACTCTATACCCTACACTCTACACTCTATACCCTACACTCTACACTTTATACCCTACACTCTATACCCTACACTCTATACCCTGCACTCTACACCCTGCACTCTACACCCAACACTCTAAACCCTACACTCAATACCCTACCCCTATACACCCTACAGTCTATACCCTACACTCTATACCCTACACTCTACACTCTATACCCTACACTCTATAGCCTACACTCTATACCCTACAGTATATACCCTACACTCTATACCCTACACTCTACACCTTACACTCTACACTCTATTCCCTACACTCTATAGCCTACACTCTATACCCTACACTCTACACTCTATACCCTACACTCTATACCATACACTCTATACCCTACACTCTATACCATACACTCTATACCATACACTCTATACCATACACTCTATACCCTACACTCTACACCCTACACTCTACACCCTACACTCTATACCTTACACTCTATACCCTACACTCTAAACTCTATACCCTACACTCTACACTCTATACCCTACACTCTATAACATACACTCTATACACTACACTCTATACCCTACACTCTATACCATACACTCTATACCATACACTCTACACTCTATACCCTACACTCTATACCATACACTCTACACCATACACTCTATAGCATACACTCTACACTCTATACCCTACACTCTATACCCTACACTCTATACCCTACACTATACACTCTATACCCTACACTCTACACTTTATACCCTACTCTCTATACCCTACACTCTATACCCTACACTCTACAACCTGCACTCTATACCCTACACTCTATACCCTACACCCTACACTCTATACCCTACACTCTATACCCTACACTCTATACCCTACACTCTATACCATACAGTCTACACTCTACACTCTATACCATACACTCTACACCACACACTCTACACCATACACTCTACACCATACACTCTATAGCATACACTCTATACCCTACACTATACACTCTATACCCTACACTCTATACCCTACACTCTACACTCTATACCCTACACTCTATACCCTACACTCTATAACCTACACTCTATAACATACACTACACTCTATACCCTACACTCTATACCCTATACCCTACACTCTATACCCTACACTCTATACCCTACACCCTACACTCTATACCCTACACTCTATACCCTACACTCTATACCCTACACCCTTCACTCTATACCCTACACTCTATACCCTACACTCTACACTCTATACCCTACACTCTATAGCCTACTCTCTACACTCTACTCTATACCCTACACTCTATACCCTATACTCTAATCCCTACACTCTACACTCTATACCCTACACTCTATACCCTACACTCTATACCCTACACTCTATACCCTACACTCTACACCCTACACTCTACACCCTACACTCTAATCCCTACACTCTAATACCTACACTCTATACCCTACACTCTATACCCTACAATCTATACCCTACACCCTACACTCTACACCCTACACTCTATATCCTACACTCTACACCCTACACTCTACACTCTATACCCTACACTCTACACCCTGCACTCTGTACCCTACACTCTACACTCTTTACCCTACACTCTATACCCTACACTCTATACCCTACACTCTAATCCCTACACTCTACACTCTATCCCTACACTCTATACCCTGCACTCTATACCTTACACTCTATACCCTACACTCTAATCCCTACACTCTAATCCCTACACTCTAATCCCTACACCTTAATCCCTACACCCTACACTCTATACCCTACACTCTATACCCTACACTCTATACCCTACACTCTATACCCTACAACCTACACTCTATACCCTACACTCTACACCCTACACTCTATACCCTACACTCTACACCCTGCACTCTGTACCCTACACTCTATACCCTACACTCTAATCCCTACACTCTAATCCCTACACTCTACACTCTATACCCTACACTCTATACCCTACACTCTACACTCTACACCCTACACTCTACACCCTACACTCTAATCCCTACACCCTACACTCTATACCCTACACTCTATACCCTACACTCTATACCCTACACTCTATACCATACACTCTACACTCTACACTCTATACCATACACTCTACACCACACACTCTACACCATACACTCTACACCATACACTCTATAGCATACACTCTATACCCTACACTATACACTCTATACCCTACACTCTATACCCTACACTCTACACTCTATACCCTACACTCTATACCCTACACTCTATAACCTACACTCTATAACATACACTACACTCTATACCCTACACTCTATACCCTATACCCTACACTCTATACCCTACACTCAATACCCTACACCCTACACTCTATACCCTACACTCTATATTCTACACTCTATACCCTACACCCTACACTCTATACCCTACACTCTATACCCTACACTCTACACTCTATACCCTACACTCTATACCTTACACTCTATACCCTACACTCTATACCCTACACTCTATACCATACACTCTACACTCTATACCCTACACTCTATACCCTACACTCTATACCCTACACTCTATACCCTACACTATACACCCTACACTCTAACCCCTACACTCTACACCCTACATTCTACACCCTACACTCTACACCCTACACTCTACACCCTACACTCTACACTTTATACCCTACACTCTATACCCTACACTCTATACCCTACACTCTATACCATACACTCTACACTCTATACCCTACACTCTACACCCTGCACTCTGTACCCTACACTCTATACCCTACACTCTAATCCCTACACTCTAATCCCTACACTCTACACTCTATACCCTACACTCTATACCCTAAACTCTACACTCTACACCCTACACTCTACACCCTACACTCTAATCCCTACACCCTACACTCTATACCCTACACTCTATACCCTACACTCTATACCATACACTCTACACTCTACACTCTATACCATACACTCTACACCACACACTCTACACCATACACTCTACACCATACACTCTATAGCATACACTCTATACCCTACATTATACACTCTATACCCTACACTCTATACCCTACACTCTACACTCTATACCCTACACTCTATACCCTACACTCTATAACCTACACTCTATAACATACACTACACTCTATACCCTACACTCTATACCCTATACCCTACACTCTATACCCTACACTCTATACCCTACACCCTACACTCTATACCCTACACTCTATACCCTACACTCTATACCCTACACCCTACACTCTATACCCTACACTCTATATCCTACACTCTATACCCTACACTCTATAGCCTACACTCTACACTCTACTCTATACCTTACACTCTATACCCTACACTCTATACCCTACACTCTAATCCCTACACTCTAATCCCTACACTCTAATCCCTACACCCTAATCCCTACACCCTACACTCTATACCCTACACTCTATACCCTACACTCTATACCCTACACTCTATACCCTACAACCTACACTCTATACCCTACACTCTACACCCTATACTCTACACTCTATACCCTACACTCTACACCCTGCACTCTGTACCCTACACTCTATACCCTACACTCTAATCCCTACACTCTAATCCCTACACTCTAATCCCTACACTCTACACTCTATACCCTACACTCTATACCCTACACTCTACACTCTACACCCTACACTCTACACCCTATACTCTAATCCCTACACCCTACACTCTATACCCTACACTCTATACCCTACACTCTATACCCTACACCCTACACTCTGTACCCTACACTCTATACCCTACAATCTATACGCTACACTCTACACCCTACACTCTACACCCTACACTCTATACCCTACACTCTACACCCTACACTCTATACCCTACACTCTATACCCTACACTCTACACCCTACACTCTATACCCTACACTCTACACTCTATACCCTACACTCTATACCCTACACTCTATACCTTACACTCTATACCCTACACTCTATACCATACACTCTACACTCTATACCCTACACTCTATACCCTACACTCTATACCCTACACTCTATACCATACACTATACACCCTACACTCTAATCCCTACACTCTACACTCTATACCCTACACTCTACACCCTACACTCTATACCCTACACTCTGTACCCTCTACACTCTATACCCTACACTCTACACCCTACACTCTATAACATACACTCTATACCCTACACTCTATACCCTACACTCTATACCATACACTACACTCTATACCATACACTCTACAGCATACACTCTATACCCTACACTCTATACCCTACACTCTATACCCTGTACCCTACACTCTATACACTACACTCTATACCATACACTCTACACCCTACACTCTACACCCTACACTCTATACCCTACACTCTATACCCTACACTCTATAACCTACACTCTATAACATACACTACACTCTATACCCTACACTGTATACCCTACACTGTATACCCTACACTCTATACCCTACACTCTATACCCTACACTGTAAACTCTATACCCTACACTCTATAACATACACTCTATACCCTACACTCTATACCCTACACTCTATACCATACACTCTACACCATACACTCTACACCATACACTCTACACCATACACTCTATAGCATACACTCTATACCCTACACTATACACTCTATACCCTACACTCTATACCCTACACTCTATACCCTACACTATACACTCTATACCCTACACTCTACACTTTATACCCTACACTCTATACCCTACACTCTACAACCTGCACTCTATACCCTACACTCTACACTCTATACCCTACACTCTATACCCTACACTCTATACCCTACACTCTATAGCCTACACTCTATACCCTGCACTCTATACCCTACACTCTATACCCTACACTCTACTCCCTACACTCTACACCCTACACTCTACACTCTATACCTTACACTCTACACTCTATTCCCTACACTCTATACCCTACACTCTATACCCTACATTCTATACCCTACACTCTACACCCTACAGTATATACCCTACACTCTATACCCTACACTCTACACCTTACACCTTACACTCTATTCCCTACACTCTATACCCTACACTCTATACCCTACACTCTATACCCTACACTCTACACTCTATACCCTACACTCTATACCCTACACTCTATACCCTACACTCTATACGCCACACTCTATACCCTATACCCTACACTCTATACCCTACACTCTACACTCTATACCCTACACTCTACACTCTATACCCTACACTCTACACCCTACACTCTATACCCTACACTCTACACTCTATACCCTACACTATACACTCTATACCCTACACTCTACACTTTATACCCTACACTCTATTCCCTACACTCTACAACCTGCACTCTATACCATACACTCTATACCATACACTCTATACCAAACACTCTATACCATACACTCTATACCTACACTCTACACCCTACACTCTATACCTTACACTCTATACCCTACACTCTACTCCCTACACTCTACACCCTACACTCTACACCCTACAATCTACACTCTATACCTTACACTCTACACTCTATTCCCTACACTCTATACCCTACACTCTATACCCTACACTCTAAACTCTACATTCTATACCCTACACTCTACACCCTACACTCTATACCCTACACTCTACACTCTATACCCTACACGTCACACTCTATACCCTACAGTCTATACCCTACACTCTATACCCTACACTCTATACCATACACTCTACACTCCACACTCTATACCCTACACTCTATACCCTACACTCTATACCCTACACTCTATACCCTACACTCTACACCCTACACCCTACAATCTACACCCTACACTCTACACCCTACACTCTATACCCTATACCCTACACTCTATACCCTACACTCTATACCCTACACTCTATACCCTACACTCTACACTCTATACCCTACACTCTATAGCCTACACTCTATACCCTACAGTATATACCCCACACTCTATACCCTACACTCTACACCTTACACCCTACACTCTATTCCCTACACTCTATACCCTACACTCTATACCCTACACTCTATACCCTACACTCTATACCCTACACTCTATACCCTACACTCTACACTCTATACCCTACACTCTATACCCCACACTCTATACCCTACACTCTATACGCCACACTCTGTACCCTACACTCTATACCCTACACTCTACACTCTATACCCTACACTCTACACTCTATACCCTACACTCTATACCCTACACTCTACACTCTATACCCTACACTCTACACTCTACTCCCTACACTCTACACTCTACACCCTACACTCTACACTCTATACCCTACACTCTACTCCCTACACTCTACACCCTACAATCTACACCCTACACTCTATACCCTACACTCTACACCCTACACTCTATACCCTACACTCTATACCCTACACTCTATACCCTATACCCTACACCCTACACTCTACACCCTACACTCTACACCCTACACCCTGCACTCTGTACCCTACACTCTATACCCTACACTCTACACTCTTTACCATACACTCTATACCCTACACTCTATACCCTACACTCTACACTCTATACCCTACACTCTATACCTTACACTCTATACCCTACATTCTATACCCTACACTCTATACCATACACTCTACACTCTATACCCTACACTCTATACCCTACATTCTATACCCTACACTCTATACCATACACTCTACACTCTATACCCTACACTCTATACCCTACACTCTATACCCTACACTCTATACCCTACACTCTATACCATACACTCTACACTCTATACCCTACACTCTATACCCTACACTCTATACCCTACACTCTACATCCTACACTCTATACCATACACTCTACACTTTATACCCTACACTCTATACCCTACACTCTATACCCTACACTCTATACCCTACACTCTACACTCTATACCCTACACTCTATAGCCTACACTCTATACCCTACAGTATATACCCTACACTCTATACCCTACACTCTACACCTTACACCCTACACTCTATTCCCTACACTCTATACCCTACACTCTATACCCTACACTCTATACCCTACACTCTATACCCTACACTCTACACTCTATACCCTACACTCTATACCCTACACTCTATACCCTACACTCTATACGCCACACTCTATACCCTACACCCTACACTCTATACCCTACACTCTACACTCTATACCCTACACTCTACACTCTATACCCTACACTCTATACCCTACACTCTATACCCTACACTCTACACTCTATACCCTACACTCTACACTCTACTCCCTACACTCTACACTCTATACCCTACACTCTACACTCTATACCCTACACTCTACTCCCTACACTCTACACCCTACACTCTATATCCTACACTCTACACCCTACACTCTATACCCTACACTCTATACCCTACACTCTATACCCTACACTCTACATTCTATACCCTACACTCTATACGCTACACTCTGCACCCTGCACTCTACACCCTACACTCTACACCTTACACCCTGCACTCTGTACCCTACACTCTATACCCTACACTCTACACTCTTTACCCTACACTCTATACCCTACACTCTATACCCTACACTCTACACTCTATACCCTACACTCTATACCCTACACTCTATACCCTACACTCTATACCCTACACTCTATACCCTACACTCTACACTCTATACCCTACACTCTATACCCTACACTCTATACCCTACACTCTATACCATACACTCTACACTCTATACCCTACACTCTATACCCTACACTCTATACTCTACACTCTATACCATACACTATACACCCTACACTCTAATCCCTACACTCTACACTCTATACCCTACAATCTACACCCTACACTCTACACCCTACACCCTACACTCTACACCCTACACACTATACCCTATACTCTACACCCTACACTCTATACCATACACTCTACACTCTATACCCTACACTCTATACCCTACACTCTATACCCTACACTCTATACCCTACACTATATACACTACACTCTATACACTACACCCTACGCACTATACGCTACACTCTATACCCTACACTCTATACCCTACACTCCATACCCTACACTCAACACTCTATACCCTACACTCTACACCTTACACTCTATACCCTACACTCTACACCCTACACTCTATACCCTACACTCTATACCCTACACTCTATACCCTACACTCTATACCCTACACTCTATACCCTACACTCTACACTCTACACTCTATACCCTACACTCTAAAGCATACACTCTATACCCTACACTCTATACACTACACTCTATACCATACACTCTACACCCTACACTCTCATCCCCACACTCTACACTCAATACCCTACACTCTATACCCTACACTCTATACCCTAAACTCTATACCCTAAACTCTACACCCTACACTCTACACCCTACACACTATACCCTACACTCTATACCATACACTCTACACCCTACACTCTATACCATACACTCTACACTCTATACCCTACACTCTATACCCTACACTCTATTCCCTACACTCTATACCCTACACTCTATACCCTACACTCTATACCCTACACTCTACACTCTATACCCTACACTCTATACACTACACCCTACGCACTATACGCTACACTCTATACCCTACACTCTATACCCTACACTCACTCTATACCCTACACTCTATAACATACACTCTATACCCTACACTCTATACCCTACACTCTATAACCTACACTCTACACTCTATACCCTACACTCTACACCCTACACTCTATACCCTACACTCTATACCATCTACACTCTATACCCTACACTCTACACCCTACACTCTATACCATACACTCTACACCCTACACTCTACACCCTACACTCTATACCCTACACTCTATACCCTACACTCTACACTCTATACCCTACACTCTATACCCTACACTCTATAACCTACACTCTATAACATACACTACACTCTATACCCTACACTGTGTACCCTACACTCTATTCCCTACACTCTATACCCTACACTCTATACCCTACACTCTATACCCTACACTATACACTCTATACCCTACACTCTACACTTTATACCCTACACTCTATACCCTATACTCTACAACCTGCACTCTATACCCTACACTCTACACTCTATACCCTACACTCTATACCCTACACTCTATACCCTACACTCTATAGCCTACACTCTATACCCTGCACTTTATACCCTACACTCTATACCCTACACTCTACTCCCTACACTCTACACCCTACACTCTACACTCTATACCTTACACTCTACACTCTATTCCCTACACTCTATACCCTACACCCTATACCCTACATTCTATACCCTACACTCTACACCCTACACTCTATACCCTACACTCTATACCCTACACTCTACTCTCTATACCCTACACGCCACACTCTATATTCTACAGTCTATACCCTACACTCTATACCCTACACTCTATACCATACACTCTACACTCTACACTCTATATCCTACACTCCATACCCTACACCCTACACTCTATACCCTACACTCTATACCCTACACTCTACACCCTACACCCAACACTCTACACCCTACACTCTACACCCTACACTCTATACCCTATACCCTACACTCTATACCCTACACTCTATACCCTACACTCTATACCCTACACTCTATACCCTACACTCTACACTCTATACCCTACACTCTATAGCCTACACTCTATACCCTACAGTATATACCCTACACTCTATACCCTACACTCTACACCTTACACCTTACACTCTATTCCCTACACTCTATACCCTACACTCTATACCCTACACTCTATACGCCACACTCTATACCCTATACCCTACATTCTATACCCTACACTCTACACTCTATACCCTACACTCTACACTCTATACCCTACACTCTACACCCTACACTCTATACCCTACACTCTACACTCTATACCCTACACTATACACTCTATACCCTACACTCTACACTTTATACCCTACACTCTATTCCCTACACTCTACAACCTGCACTCTATACCATACACTCTATACCATACACTCTATACCAAACACTCTATACCATACACTCTATACCTACACTCTACACCCTACACTCTATACCCTACAATCTACACTCTATACCTTACACTCTACACTCTATTCCCTACACTCTATACCCTACACTCTACTCCCTACACTCTACACCCTACACTCTACACCCTACAATCTACACTCTATACCTTACACTCTACACTCTATTCCCTACACTCTATACCCTACACTCTATACCCTACACTCTAAACCCTACATTCTATACCCTACACTCTACACCCTACACTCTATACCCTACACTCTATACCCTACACTCTACACTCTATACCCTACACGCCACACTCTATACCCTACAGTCTATACCCTACACTCTATACCCTACACTCTATACCATACACTCTACACTCCACACTCTATACCCTACACTCTATACCCTACACTCTATACCCTACACTCTATACCCTACACTCTACACCCTACACCCTACAATCTACACCCTACACTCTACACCCTACACTCTATACCCTATACCCTATACTCTATACCCTACACTCTATACCCTACACTCTATACCCTACACTCTACACCCTATACCCTACACTCTATAGCCTACACTCTATATCCTACAGTATATACCCCACACTCTATACCCTACACTCTACACCTTACACCCTACACTCTATTCCCTACACTCTATACCCTACACTCTATACCCTACACTCTATACCCTACACTCTATACCCTACACTCTACACTCTATACCCTACACTCTATACCCCACACTCTATACCCTACACTCTATACGCCACACTCTATACCCTACACTCTATACCCTACACTCTACACTCTATACCCTACACTCTACACTCTATACCCTACACTCTATACCCTACACTCTACACTCTATACCCTACACTCTACACTCTACTCCCTACACTCTACACTCTATACCCTACACTCTACACTCTATACCCTACACTCTACTCCCTACACTCTACACCCTACAATTCACACCCTACACTCTATACCCTACACTCTACACCCTACACTCTATACCCTACACTTTATACCCTACACTCTATACCCTATACCCTACACCCTACACTCTACACCCTACACTCTACACCCTACACCCTGCACTCTGTACCCTACACTCTATACCCTACACTCTACACTCTTTACCCTACACTCTATACCCTACACTCTATACCCTACACTCTACACTCTATACCCTACACTCTATATCTTACACTCTATACCCTACATTCTATACCCTACACTCTATACCATACACTCTACACTCTATACCCTACACTCTATACCCTACACTCTATACCCTACACTCTATACCCTACACTATACACCCTACACTCTAATCCCTACACTCTACACCCTACACTCTACACCCTACACTCTACACCCTACACTCTACACCCTACACTCTATACCATACACTCTACACTTTATACCCTACACTCTATACCCTACACTCTATACCCTACACTCTATACCCTACACTCTACACTCTATACCCTACACTCTATAGCCTACACTCTATACCCTACAGTATATACCCTACACTCTATACCCTACACTCTACACCTTACACCCTACACTCTATTCCCTACACTCTATACCCTACACTCTATACCCTACACTCTATACCCTACACTCTATACCCTACACTCTACACTCTATACCCTACACTCTATACCCTACACTCTATACGCCACACTCTATACCCTACACCCTACACTCTATACCCTACACTCTACACTCTATACCCTACACTCTACACTCTATACCCTACACTCTATACCCTACACTCTATACCCTACACTCTACACTCTATACCCTACACTCTACACTCTACTCCCTACACTCTACACTCTATACCCTACACTCTACACTCTATACCCTACACTCTACTCCCTACACTCTACACCCTACACTCTATATCCTACACTCTACACCCTACACTCTATACCCTACACTCTATACCCTACACTCTATACCCTATACCCTACACTCTACACTCTATACCTTACACTCTATACGCTACACTCTACACCCTACACTCTACACCCTACACTCTACACCCTACACCCTGCACTCTGTACCCTACACTCTATACCCTACACTCTACACTCTTTACCCTACACTCTATACCCTACACTCTATACCCTACACTCTACACTCTATACCCTACACTCTATACCCTACACTCTATACCCTACACTCTATACCCTACACTCTATACCCTACACTCTACACTCTATACCCTACACTCTATACCCTACACTCTATACCCTACACTCTATACCATACACTCTACACTCTATACCCTACACTCTATACCCTAAACTCTATACTCTACACTCTATACCATACACTATACACCCTACACTCTAATCCCTACACTCTACACTCTATACCCTACAATCTACACCCTACACTCTACACCCTACACCCTACACTCTACACCCTACACACTATAACCTATACTCTACACCCTACACTCTATACCATACACTCTACACTCTATACCCTACACTCTATACCCTACACTCTATACCCTACACTCTATACCCTACACTCTATACACTACACTCTATACACTACACTCTACGCACTATACGCTACACTCTATACCCTACACTCTATACCCTACACTCCATACCCTACACTCAACACTCTATACCCTACACTCTACACCCTACACTCTATACCCTACACTCTACACCCTACACTCTATACCCTACACTCTATACCCTACACTCTATACCCTACACTCTATACCCTACACTCTATACCCTACACTCTACACTCTACACTCTATACCCTACACTCTAAAGCATACACTCTATACCCTACACTCTATACACTACACTCTATACCATACACTCTACACCCTACACTCTCATCCCTACACTCTACACTCAATACCCTACACTCTATACCCTACACTCTATACCCTAAACTCTATACCCTAAACTCTACACCCTACACTCTACACCCTACACACTATACCCTACACTCTATACCATACACTCTACACCCTACACTCTATACCATACACTCTACACTCTATACCCTACACTCTATACCCTACACTCTATTCCCTACACTCTATACCCTACACTCTATACCCTACACTCTATACCCTACACTCTACACTCTATACCCTACACTATACCCTACACTCTATACACTACACCCTACGCACTATACGCTACACTCTATACCCTACACTCTATACCCTACACTCACTCTATACCCTACACTCTATAACATACACTCTATACCCTACACTCTATAACCTACACTCTACACTCTATACCCTACACTCTACACCCTACACTCTATACCCTACACTCTATACCATCTACACTCTATACCCTACACTCTACACCCTACACTCTATAACATACACTCTATACCCTACACTCTATACCCTACACTCTATACCATACACTACACTCTATACCATACACTCTACAGCATACACTCTATACCCTACACTCTATACCCTACACTCTATACCCTATACCCTACACTCTATACACTACACTCTATACCACACACTCTACACCCTACACTCTACACCCTACACTCTATACCCTACACTCTATACCCTACACTCTACACTCTATACCCTACACTCTATACCCTACACTCTATAACCTACACTCTATAACATACACTACACTCTATACCCTACACTGTGTACCCTACACTCTATTCCCTACACTCTATACCCTACACTCTATACCCTACACTCTATACCCTACACTTTATACCCTACACTCTACACTCTATACCCTACACTCTATACCCTACACTCTATACCCTACACTCTATACGCCACACTCTATACCCTACACCCTACACTCTATACCCTACACTCTACACTCTATACCCTACACTCTACACTCTATACCCTACACTCTACACTCTACTCCCTACACTCTACACTCTATACCCTACACTCTACACTCTATACCCTACACTCTACTCCCTACACTCTACACCCTACACTCTATACCCTACACTCTACACCCTACACTCTATACCCTACACTCTATACCCTACACTCTATACCCTATACCCTACACTCTACACTCTATACCCTACACTCTATACGCTACACTCTACACCCTACACTCTACACCCTACACTCTACACCCTACACCCTGCACTCTGTACCCTACACTCTATACCCTACACTCTACACTCTTTACCCTACACTCTATACCCTACACTCTATACCCTACACTCTACACTCTATACCCTACACTCTATACCCTACACTCTATACCCTACACTCTATACCCTACACTCTACACTCTATACCCTACACTCTATACCCTACACTCTATACCCTACACTCTATACCCTAAACTCTATACCATACACTCTACACTCTATACCCTACACTCTATACCCTACACTCTATACCCTACACTCTATACCCTACACTCTATACCATACACTATACACCCTACACTCTAATCCCTACACTCTACACTCTATACCCTACAATCTACACCCTACACTCTACACCCTACACCCTACACTCTACACCCTACACACTATACTCTATACCCTACACCCTACACTCTATACCATACACTCTACAATTTATACCCTACACTCTATACCCTACACTCTATACCCTACACTCTATACCCTACACTCTATACCCTACACTCTATACCCTACACTCTATACCCTACACTCTATACACTACACCCTACGCACTATACGCTACACTCTATACCCTACACTCTATACCCTACACTCCATACCCTACACTCAACACTCTATACCCTACACTCTACACCCTACACTCTATACCCTACACTCTACACCCTACACTCCATACCCTACACTCTATACCCTACACTCTATACCCTACACTTTATACCCTACACTCTATACCCTCTACACTCTATACCCTAAACTCTATAACATACACTCTATACCCTACACTCTATACCCTACACTCTATACCATACACTACACTCTATACCATACACTCTAAAGCATACACTCTATACCCTACACTCTACACACTACACTCTATACCATACACTCTACACCCTACACTCTCATCCCTACACTCTACACTCTATACCCTACACTCTATACCCTACACTCTATACCCTAAACTCTATACCCTAAACTCTACACCCTACACTCTACACCCTACACACTATACCCTACACTCTATAACATACACATTACACCCTACACTCTATACCATACACTCTACACTCTATACCCTACACTCTATACCCTACACAATATTCCCTACAATCTATACCCTACACTCTATACCCTACACTCTATACCCTACACTCTACACTCTATACCCTACACTATACCCTACACTCTATACACTACACCCTACGCACTATACGCTACACTCTATACCCTACACTCTATACCCTACACTCACTCTATACCCTACACTCTATAACATACACTCTATACCCTACACTCTATACCCTACACTCTATACCCTACACTCTACACTCTATACCCTACACTCTACACCCTACACTCACTCTATACCCTACACTCTATAACATACACTCTATACCCTACACTCTATACCCTACACTCTATACCCTCTACACTCTATACCCTACACTCTACACCCTACACTCTATAACATACACTCTCTACCCTACACTCTATACCTTACACTCTATACCATACACTACACTCTATACCATACACTCTACAGCATACACTCTATACCCTACACTCTATACCCTACACTCTATACCCTATACCCTACACTCTATACACTACACTTTATACCATACACTCTACACCCTACACTCTACACCCTACACTCTATACCCTACACTCTATACCCTACACTCTACACTCTATACCCTACACTCTATACCCTACACTCTATAACATACACTCTATAACATACCCTACACTCTATACCCTACACTTTATACCCTACACTCTATACCCTACACTCTATACCCTACACTCTATACCCTACACTCTACACTCTACACCCTACACCCTACACCCTACACTCTATACCCTACAATCTATACCCTATACTCTATACCCTACACTCTATACCCTACACTCTATACCCTGCACTCTACACCCTGCACTCTACACTCTAAACCCTACACCCTACACTCTATACCCTACACTCTATACCCTACACTCTACACTCTATACCCTACACTCTATAGCCTACACTCTATACCCTACAGTATATACCCTACACTCTATACCCTACACTCTACACCTTACACTCTACACTCTATTCCCTACACTCTATACCCTACACTCTATACCCTACACTCTACACTCTATATCCTACACTCTATACCCCACACTCTACACTCTATACCCTACACGCTATACGCCACACTTTATACCCTACACCCTACACCCTACACTCTACACACTATACCCTACACCCTACACTCTATACCCTACACTCTATATCCTACACTCTATACCCTGCACTCTAGACCCTGCACTCTACACCCAACACTCTATACCCTACACTCTACAACCTACACTCTATACCCTACACTCTATAACCTACACTCTACACTCTATACCCTACACTCTATAGCCTACACTCTATACCCTACACTCTACACTCTATACCCTACACTCTATACCATACACTCTATACCCTACACTCTATACCATACACTCTATACCATACACTCTATACCATACACTCTATACCATACACTCTATACCCTACACTCTACACCCTACACTCTACACCCTACACTCTATACCTTACACTCTATACCCTACACGCTAAACTCTATACCCTACACTCTACACTCTATACCCTACACTCTATACCCTACACTCTATACCCTACACTCTACAACCTGCACTCTATACCCTACACTCTATACCCTACACCCTACACTCTTTACCCTACACTCTATACCCTACACTCTATACCCTACACTCTATACCCTACACTCTACACTCTACACTCTATACCATACACTCTACACCATACACTCTACACCATACACTCTATACCCTACACTCTATACCCTACACTCTATACCCTACACTCTACACTCTATACCCTACACTCTATACCCTACACTCTATAACCTACACTCTATAACATACACTACACTCTATACCCTACACTCTATAACCTATACCCTACACTCTATACCCTACACTCTACACTCTATACCCTTCACTCTATACCCTACACCCTACACTCTATACCCTACACTCTATACCCTACACTCTATACCCTACACTCTATAGCCTACATTCTACACTCTACTCTATACCCTACACTCTATACCCTACACTCTAATCCCTACACTCTACACTCTATACCCTACACTCTATACCCTATACCCTACACCCTACACTCTAATCCCTACACTCTAATCCCTACACCCTACACTCTATACCCTACACTCTAATCCCTACACTCTACACTCTGTACCCTACACTCTATACCCTATACCCTACACCCTACACTCTAATCCCTACACTCTAATCCCTACACCCTACACTCTATAGCCTACAATCTATACCCTACACCCTACACTCTATAGCCTACACTCTACACTCTATACCCTACACTCTACACCCTACACTCTATACCCTACACTCTACACCCTGCACTCTGTACCCTACACTCTACACTCTTTACCCTACACTCTATACCCTACACTCTATACCCTACACTCTATACCCTACACTCTAATCCCTACACTCTACACTCTATACCCTACACTCTATACCCTACACTCTAATCCCTACACCCTAATCCCTACACCCTACACTCTATACCCTACACTCTATACCCTACACTCTATACCCTACACTCTATACCCTACACCCTACACTCTATACCCTACACTCTACACCCTACACCCTACACTCTACACTCTATACCCTACACTCTACACCCTGCACTCTGTACCCTACACTCTATACCCTACACTCTATACCCTACAATCTATACCTTACACCCTACACTCTACACCCTACACCCTGCACTCTGTACCTTACACTCTATACCCTACACTCTACACTCTTTACCCTACACTCTATACCCTACACTCTATACCCTATACCCTACACCCTACACTCTAATCCCTACACTCTAATCCCTACACCATACACTCTATACCCTACACTCTATACCCTACACTCTATAGCCTACAATCTATACCCTACACCCTACACTCTACACCCTACACTCTACACTCTATACCCTACACTCTACACCCTACACTCTATACCCTACACTCTACACCCTGCACTCTGTACCCTACACTCTTTACCCTACACTCTATACCCTACAGTCTATACCCTACACTCTATACCCTACACTCTAATCCCTACACTCTACACTCTATACCCTACACTCTATACCCTACACTCTAATCCCTACACCCTAATCCCTACACCCTACACTCTATACCCTACACTCTATACCCCACACTCTATACCCTACACTCTATACCCTACACCCTACACTCTATACCCTACACTCTACACCCTACACTCTACACTCTACACTCTATACCCTACACTCTACACCCTGCACTCTGTACCCTACACTCTATACCCTACACTCTATACCCTACACTCTATACCCTACACTCTATACCCTACACTATAATCCCTACACCCTAATCCCTACACCCTACACTCTATACCCTACACTCTATACCCTACACTCTATACCCTACACTCTATACCCTACACTCTACACCCTACACTCTACACTCTACACTCTATACCCTACACTCTACACCCTGCACTCTGTACCCTACACTCTATACCCTACACTCTATACCCTACACTCTATACCCTACACTCTATACCCTACACTCTATACCCTACACTCTATACCCTACACTCTATACCCTACACTCTAATCCCTACACTCTACACTCTATACCCTACACTCTATACCCTACACTCTAATCCCTACACCCTAATCCCTACACCCTAATCCCTACACCCTACACTCTATACCCTACACTCTATACCCTACACTCTATACCCTACACTCTATACCCTACACCCTACACTCTATACCCTACACTCTACACCCTACACTCTACACTCTACACTCTATACCCTACACTCTACACCCTGCACTCTGTACCCTACACTCTATACCCTACACTCTATACCCTACACTCTATACCATACACTCTACACCATACACTCTACACCATACACTCTACACCATACACTCTACACCATACACTCTATAGCATACACTCTATACCCTACACTATACACTCTATACCCTACACTCTACACTTTATACCCTACACTCTATACCCTACACTCTACAACCTGCACTCTATACCCTACACTCTACACTCTATACCCTACACTCTATACCCTACACTCTATACCCTACACTCTATACCCTACACTCTATAGCCTACACTCTATACCCTGCACTCTATACCATACACTCTATACCATACACTCTATACCATACACTCTATACCCTACACTCTACACCCTACACTCTACACCCTACACTCTATACCTTACACTCTATTCCCTACACTCTACTCCCTACACTCTACACCCTACACTCTACACCCTACACTCTACACTCTATACCTTACACTCTACACTCTATTCCCTACACTCTATACCCTACACTCTATACCCTACACTCTATACCCTACATTCTATACCCTACACTCTACACCATACACTCTATACCCTACACTCTACACCCTAAACTCTACACTCTATACCTTACACTCTACACTCTATTCCCGACACTCTATACCCTACACTCTATACCCTACACTCTATACCCTACACTCTATACCCTACACTCTATACCCTGCACTCTATACCCTGCACTCTACACCCTGCACTCTACACTCTAAACCCTACACCCTACACTCTATACCCTACACTCTATACCCTACACTCTACACTCTATACCCTACACTCTATAGCCTACACTCTATACCCTACAGTATATACCCTACACTCTATACCCTACACTCTACACCTTACACTCTACACTCTATTCCCTACACTCTGTACCCTACACTCTATACCCTACACTCTACACTCTATACCCTACACTCTATACCCTACACTCTACACTCTATACCCTACACTCTATACGCCACACTCTATACCCTACACCTACACTCTACACTCTATACCCTACACCCTACACTCTATACCCTACACTCTATATCCTACACTCTATACCCTGCACTCTACACCCTGCACTCTACACCCAACACTCTATACCCTACACTCTACAACCTACACTCTATACCCTACACTCTATAACCTACACTCTACACTCTATACCCTACACTCTACACTCTATACCCTACACTCTATACCATACACTCTATACCCTACACTCTATACCATACACTCTATACCATACACTCTATACCATACACTCTATACCCTACACTCTACACCCTACACTCTATACCTTACACTCTATACCCTACACGCTAAACTCTATACCCTACACTCTACACTCTATACCCTACACTCTATAACATACACTCTATACCCTACACTCTATACCCTACACTCTATACCGTACACTCTATACCATACACTCTATACCATACACTCTACACTCTATAAACTACACTCTATACCATACACTCTACACCATACACTCTATAGCATACACTCTACACTCTATATCCTACACTCTATACCCTACACTATACACTCTATACCCTACACTCTACACTTTATACCCTACTCTCTATACCCTATACTCCATACCCTACACTCTACAACCTGCACTCTATACCCTACACTCTATACCCTACACCCTACACTCTATACCCTACACTCTTTACCCTACACTCTATACCCTACACTCTATACCCTACACTCTATACCTCACACTCTACACTCTACACTCTATACCATACACTCTACACCATACACTCTACACCATACACTCTACACCATACACTCTATAGCATACACTCTATACCCTACACTATACACTCTACACCCTACACTCCATACCCTACACTCTATACCCTACACTCTACACTCTACACCCTACACTCTATACCCTACACTCTATAACCTACACTCTATAACATACACTACACTCTATACCCTACACTCTATACCCTATACCCTACACTCTATACCCTACACTCTATACCCTACACCCTACACTCTATACCCTACACTCTATACCCTACACTCTATATACTACACTCCATACCCTACACTCTACACTCTATACCCTACACTCTATAGCCTACATTCTACACTCTACTCTATACCCTACACTCTATACCCTACACTCTAATCCCTACACTCTACACTCTATACCCTACACTCTATACCCTACACTCTATACCCTACACTCTATACCCTACACTCTACACCCTACACTCTAATCCCTACACTCTAATCCCTACACCCTACACTCTATACCCTACACTCTATACCCTACAATCTATACCCTACACCCTACACTCTACACCCTACACTCTACACTCTATACCCTACACTCTACACCCTACACTCTATACCCTACACTCTACAGCCTGCACTCTGTACCCTACACTCTACACTCTTTACCCTACACTCTATACCCTACACTTTATACCCTATACTCTAATCCCTACACTCTACACTCCATACCCTACACTCTATACCCTACACTCTATACCCTACACTCTATACCCTAAACTCTAATCCCTACACTCTAATCCCTACACTCTAATCCCTACATCCTAATCCCTACACCCTACACTCTATACCCTACACTCTATACCCTACACTCTATACCCTACACCCTACACTCTATACCCTACACTCTACACCCTACACTCTACACTCTACACTCTATACCCTACACTCTACACCCTGCACTCTGTACCCTACACTCTATACCCTACACTCTATACCCTACACTCTATACCCTACACTCTAAACTCTATACCCTACACTCTATACCCTACACTCTATAACATACACTCTATACCCTACACTCTATACCCTACACTCTATACCATACACTCTACACCATACACTCTACACCATACACTCTACACCATACACTCTATAGCATACACTCTATACCCTACACTATACACTCTATACCCTACACTCTATACCCTACACTCTATACCATACACCCTACACCATACACTCTACACCATACACTCTACACCATACACTCTACACCATACACTCTATAGCATATACTCTATACCCTACACTATACACTTTATACCCTACACTCTATACCCTACACTCTATACCCTACACTATACACTCTATACCCTACACTCTACACTTTATACCCTACACTCTATACCCTACACTCTACAACCTGCACTCTATACCCTACACTCTACACTCTATACCCTACACTCTATACCCTACACTCTATACCCTACACTCTATACCCTACACTCTATAGACTACACTCTATACCCTGCACACTATACCATACACTCTATACCATGCACTCTATACCATACACTCTATACCATACACTCTAAACCCTACACTCTACACCCTACACTCTACACCCTACACTCTATACTATACACTCTATACCATACACTCTATACCCTACACTCTACTCCCTACACTCTACACCCTACACTCTACACCCTACACTCTACACTCTATACCTTACACTCTACACTCTATTCCCTACACTCTATACCCTACACTCTATACCCTACACTCTATACCCTACATTCTATACCCTACACTCTACACCCTACACTCTATACCCTACACTCTATGCCCTACATTCTACACTCTATACCCTACACGCCACACTCTATACCCTACAGTCTATACCCTACACTCTATACCCTACACTCTATACCATACACTCTACACTCTACACTCTATACCCTACACTCTATACCCTACACTCTATACCCTACACTCTATACCCTACACTCTACACCCTACACCCTACAATCTACACCCTACACTCTACACCCTACACTCTATACCCTATACCCTATACCCTACACTCTATACCCTACACTCTATACCCTACACTCTATACCCTACACTCTACACTCTATACCCTACACTCTATACCCTACATTCTATACCCTACACTCTATACCCTACACTCTATACCCTACACTCTACACTCTATACCCTACACTCTACACTCTATACCCTACACTCTATACCCTACACTCTATACCCTACACTCTACACTCTATTCCCTACACTCTATACCCTACACTCTATACCCTACACTCTATACCCTACACTCTATACCCTACACTCTATACCCTACACTCTATACCCTACACTCTATACGCCACACTCTATACCCTACACTCTATACCCTACACTCTACACTCTATACCCTACACTCTACACTCTATACCCTACACTCTATACCCTACACTCTATACCCTACACTCTACACTCTATACCCTACACTCTACACTCTACTCCCTACACTCTACTCCCTACACTCTACACCCTACACTCTACACCCTACACTCTATACCCTACACTCTACACCCTACACTCTATACCCTACACTCTATACCCTACACTCTATACCCTACACTCTATACCCTACACTCTATACCCTATACCCTACACCCTACACTCTACACCCTACACTCTACACCCTACACCCTGCACTCTATACCCTACACTCTATACCCTATACCCTACACCCTACACTCTAATCCCTACACTCTAATCCCTACACCCTACACTCTATAATCTACACTCTATACCCTACACTCTATACCCTACAATCTATACCCTACACCCTACACTATACACCCTACACTCTACACCCTACACTCTATACCCTACACTCTACACTCTTTACCCTACACTCTACACCCTACACTCTATACCCTACACTCTATACCCTACAATCTATACCCTACACCCTACACTCTACACCCTACACCCTGCACTCTGTACCCTACACTCTATACCCTACACTCTACACTCTTTACCCTACACTCTATACCTACCCTACACTCTATACCCTATATCCTACACCCTACACTCTAATCCCTACACTCTAATCCCTACACCCTACACACTATACCCTACACTCTATACCCTACACTCTATACCCTACAATCTATACCCTACACCCTACACTCTACACCCTACACTCTACACTCTATACCCTACACTCTACACCCTACACTCTATAACCTACACTCTACACCCTGCACTCTGTACTCTACACTCTACACTCTTTACCCTACACTCTATACCCTACACTCTATACCCTACACTCTAATCCCTACACTCTACACTCTATACCCTACACTCTATACCCTACACTCTAATCCCTACACCCTAATCCCTACACCCTACACTCTATACCCTACACTCTATACCCTACACTCTATACCCTACACTCTATACCCTACACTCTATACCCTACACCCTACACTCTATACCCTACACTCTACACCCTACACTCTACACTCTACACTCTATACCCTACACTCTACACCCTGCACTCTGTACCCTACACTCTATACCCTACACTCTATACCCTACACTCTATACCCTACACTCTATACCCTACACTCTAAACTCTATACCCTACACTCTATACCGTACACTCTATAACATACACTCTATACCCTACACTCTATACCCTACACTCTATACCATACACTCTACACCATACACTCTACACCATACACTCTACACCATACACTCTACACCATACACTCTATAGCATACACTCTATACCCTACACTATACACTCTATACCCTACACTCTATACCCTACACTCTATACCCTACACTATACACTCTATACCCTACACTCTACACTTTATACCCTACACTCTATACCCTACACTCTACACCCTACACCCTACAATCTACACCCTACACTCTACACCCTACACTCTATACCCTATACCCTATACCCTACACTCTATACCCTACACTCTATACCCTACACTCTACACTCTATACCCTACACTCTATACCCTACATTCTATACCCTACACTCTATACCCTACACTCTATACCCTACACTCTACACTCTATACCCTACACTCTACACTCTATACCCTACACTCTATACCCTACACTCTATACCCTACACTCTACACTCTATTCCCTACACTCTATACCCTACACTCTATACCCTACACTCTATACCCTACACTCTATACCCTACACTCTATACCCTACACTCTACACTCTATACCCTACACTCTATACGCCACACTCTATACCCTACACTCTATACCCTACACTCTACACTCTATACCCTACACTCTACACTCTATACCCTACACTCTATACCCTACACTCTATACCCTACACTCTACACTCTATACCCTACACTCTACACTCTACTCCCTACACTCTACTCCCTACACTCTACACCCTACACTCTACACCCTACACTCTATACCCTACACTCTACACCCTACACTCTATACCCTACACTCTATACCCTACACTCTATACCCTACACTCTATACCCTACACTCTATACCCTATACCCTACACTCTACACCCTACACTCTACACCCTACACCCTGCACTCTGTACCCTACACTCTATACCCTACACTCTACACTCTTTACCCTACACTCTATACCCTACACTCTATACCCTATACCCTACACCCTACACTCTAATCCCTACACTCTAATCCCTACACCCTACACTCTATAATCTACACTCTATACCCTACACTCTATACCCTACAATCTATACCCTACACCCTACACTATACACCCTACACTCTACACCCTACACTCTATACCCTACACTCTACACTCTTTACCCTACACTCTACACCCTACACTCTATACCCTACACTCTATACCCTACAATCTATACCCTACACCCTACACTCTATACCCTACACCCTGCACTCTGTACCCTACACTCTATACCCTACACTCTACACTCTTTACCCTACACTCTATACCTACCCTACACTCTATACCCTATATCCTACACCCTACACTCTAATCCCTACACTCTAATCCCTACAACCTACACACTATACCCTACACTCTATACCCTACACTCTATACCCTACAATCTATACCCTACACCCTACACTCTACACCCTACACTCTACACTCTATACCCTACACTCTACACCCTACACTCTATAACCTACACTCTACACCCTGCACTCTGTACCCTACACTCTACACTCTTTACCCTACACTCTATACCCTACACTCTATACCCTACACTCTAATCCCTACACTCTACACTCTATACCCTACACTCTATACCCTACACTCTAATCCCTACACCCTAATCCCTACACCCTACACTCTATACCCTACACTCTATACCCTACACTCTATACCCTACACTCTATACCCTACACTCTATACCCTACACCCTACACTCTATACCCTACACTCTACACCCTACACTCTACACTCTACACTCTATACCCTACACTCTACACCCTGCACTCTGTACCCTACACTCTATACCCTACACTCTATACCCTACACTCTATACCCTACACTCTATACCCTACACTCTAAACTCTATACCCTACACTCTATACCGTACACTCTATAACATACACTCTATACCCTACACTCTATACCCTACACTCTATACCATACACTCTACACCATACACTCTACACCATACACTCTACACCATACACTCTACACCATACACTCTATAGCATACACTCTATACCTTACACTATACACTCTATACCCTACACTCTATACCCTACACTCTATACCCTACACTATACACTCTATACCCTACACTCTACACTTTATACCCTACACTCTATACCCTACACTCTACAACCTGCACTCTATACCCTACACTCTACACTCTATACCCTACACTCTATACCCTACACTCTATACCCTACACTCTATACCCTACACTCTATAGCCTACACTCTATACCCTGCACTCTATACCATACACTCTATACCATACACTCTATACCATACACTCTATACCATACACTCTATACCCTACACTCTACACCCTACACTCTACAC
Organism: Ranitomeya imitator; assembly: GCF_032444005.1. Lineage (NCBI taxonomy): Eukaryota > Metazoa > Chordata > Amphibia > Anura > Dendrobatidae > Ranitomeya > Ranitomeya imitator. The sequence continues at coordinate 297,629,725 of NC_091284.1, forward strand.
CCTACACTCTATACCTTACACTCTATACCCTACACTCTACTCCCTACACTCTACACCCTACACTCTACACCCTACACTCTACACTCTATATCTTACACTCTACACTCTATTCCCTACACTCTATACCCTACACTCTATACCCTACACTCTATACCCTACATTCTATACCCTACACTCTACACCCTACACTCTATACCCTACACTCTACACCCTAAACTCTACACTCTATACATTACACTCTACACTCTATTCCCTACACTCTATACCCTACACTCTAAACCCTACACTCTATGCCCTACACTCTATACCCTACACTCTATACCCTACACTCTATACCCTCCACTCTATACCCTCCACTCTATACCCTACACTCTACACTCTATACCATACACTCTACACCATACACTCTACACCATACACTCTATAGCATACACTCTATACCCTACACTATACACTATACACCCTACACTCTATACCCTACACTCTATAGCCTACACTCTACACTCTATACCCTACACTCTATACCCTACACTCTATAACCTACACTCTATAACATACACTACACTCTATACCCTACACTCTATACCCTATACCCTACACTCTATACCCTACACTCTATACCCTACACCCTACACTCTATACCCTGCACTCTATACCCTACACTCTATACCCTACACTCTATACCCTACACTCTACACTCTATACCCTACACGCCACACTCTATACCCTACAGTCTATACCCTACACTCTATACCCTACACTCTATACCATACACTCTACACTCTACACTCTATACCCTACACTCTATACCCTACACTCTATACCCTACACTCTATACCCTACACTCTATACCCTACACTCTACACCCTACACCCTACAATCTACACCCTACACTCTACACCCTACACTCTATACCCTATACCCTATACCCTACACTCTATACCCTACACTCTATACCCTACACTCTATACCCTACACTCTACACTCTATACCCTACACTCTATACCCTACACTCTATACCCTACACTCTATACCCTACACTCTATACCCTACACTCTACACTCTATACCCTACACTCTATACCCTACACTCTATACCCTACACTCTATACCCTACACTCTACACTCTACTCTATACCCTACACTCTATACCCTACACTCTAATCCCTACACTCTACACTCTATACCCTACACTCTATACCCTACACTCTATACCCTACACTCTACAACCTACACTCTAATCCCTACACTCTAATCCCTACACCCTACACTCTATACCCTACACTCTATACCCTACAATCTATACCCTACACCCTACACTCTACACCCTACACCCTACACTCTATACCCTACACTCTACACCCTGCACTCTGTACCCTACACTCTACACTCTTTACCCTACACTCTATACCCTACACTTTATACCCTACACTCTAATCCCTACACTCTACACTCTATACCCTACACTCTATACCCTACACTCTATACCCTACACTCTAATCCCTACACTCTAATCCCTACACCCTAATCCCTACACCCTACACTCTATACCCTACACTCTATACCCTACACTCTATACCCTACACCCTACACTCTATACCCTACACTCTACACCCTACACTCTACACTCTACACTCTATACCCTACACTCTACACCCTGCACTCTGTACCCTACACTCTATACCTTACACTCTATACCCTACACTCTAAACTCTATACCCTACACTCTATACCCTACACTCTATAACATACACTCTATACCCTACACTCTATACCCTACACTCTATACCATACACTCTACACCATACACTCTACACCATACACTCTACACCATACACTCTACACCATACACTCTATAGCATACACTCTATACCCTACACTATACACTCTATACCCTACACTCTATACCCTACACTCTATACCATACACTCTACACCATACACTCTACACCATACACTCTACACCATACACTCTATAGCATACACTCTATACCCTACACTATACACTCTATACCCTACACTCTATACCCTACACTCTATACCCTACACTATACACTCTATACCCTACACTCTACACTTTATACCCTACACTCTATACCCTACACTCTACAACCTGCACTCTATACCCTACACTCTACACTCTATACCCTACACTCTATACCCTACACTCTATACCCTATACTCTATAGCCTACACTCTATACCCTGCACTCTATACCATACACTCTATACCATACACTCTATACCATACACTCTATACCATACACTCTAAACCCTACACTCTACACCCTACACTCTACACCCTACACTCTATACCTTACACTCTATACCCTACACTCTACTCCCTACACTCTACACCCTACACTCTACACCCTACACTCTACACTCTATACCTTACACTCTACACTCTATTCCCTACACTCTATACCCTACACTCTATACCCTACACTCTATACCCTACATTCTATACCCTACATTCTACACCCTACACTCTATACCCTACACTCTATGCCCTACACTCTACACTCTATACCCTACACGCCACACTCTATACCCTACAGTCTATACCCTACACTCTATACCCTACACTCTATGCCATACACTCTACACTCTACACTCTATACCCTACACTCTATACCCTACACTCTATACCCTACACTCTATACCCTACACTCTATACCCTACACTCTACACCCTACACCCTACAATCTACACCCTACACTCTACACCCTACACTCTATACCCTATACCCTATACCCTACACTCTATACCCTACACTCTATACCCTACACTCTATACCCTACACTCTACACTCTATACCCTACACTCTATACCCTACACTCTATACCCTACACTCTATACCCTACACTCTACACTCTATACCCTACACTCTACACTCTATACCCTACACTCCATACCCTACACTCTATACCATACACTCTACACTCTATTCCCTACACTGTATACCCTACACTCTATACCCTACACTCTATACCCTACACTCTATACCATACACTCTATACCCTACACTCTACACTCTATACCCTACACTCTATACCCTACACTCTATACGCCACACTCTATACCCTACACTCTATACCCTACACTCTACACTCTATACCCTACACTCTACACTCTATACCCTACACTCTATACCCTACACTCTATACCCTACACTCTACACTCTATACCCTACACTCTACACTCTACTCCCTACACTCTACACTCTATACCCTACACTCTACACTCTATACCCTACACTCTACTCCCTACACTCTACACCCTACACTCTACACCCTACACTCTATACCCTACACTCTACACCCTACACTCTATACCCTACACTCTATACCCTACACCCTATACCCTACACTCTATACCCTATACCCTACACCCTACACTCTACACCCTACACTCTACACCCTACACCCTGCACTCTGTACCCTACACTCTATACCCTACACTCTACACTCTTTACCCTACACTCTATACCCTACACTCTATACCCTATACCCTACACCCTACACTCTAATCCCTACACTCTAATCCCTACACCCTACACTCTATACCCTACACTCTATACCCTACACTCTATACCCTACAATCTATACCCTACACCCTACACTCTACACCCTACACTCTACACTCTATACCCTACACTCTATACCCTACACTCTACACTCTTTACCCTACACTCTACACCCTACACTCTATACCCTACACTCTATACCCTACAATCTATACCTTACACCCTACACTCTACACCCTACACCCTGTACTCTGTACCCTACACTCTATACCCTACACTCTACACTCTTTACCCTACACTCTATACCCTACACTCTATACCCTATACCCTACACCCTACACTCTAATCCCTACACTCTAATCCCTACACCCTACACTCTATACCCTACACTCTATACCCTACACTCTATAGCCTACAATCTATACCCTACACCCTACACTCTACACCCTACACTCTACACTCTATACCCTACACTCTACACCCTACACTCTATACCCTACACTCTGCACCCTGCACTCTTTACCCTACACTCTATACCCTACACCCTAATCCCTACACCCTACACTCTATACCCTACACTCTATACCCTACACTCTATACCCTACACTCTATACCCTACACCCTACACTCTATACCCTACACTCTACACCCTACACTCTACACTCTACACTCTATACCCTACACTCTACACCCTGCACTCTGTACCCTACACTCTATACCCTACACTCTATACCCTACACTCTCTACCCTACACTCTATACCCTACACTCTATACCCTACACTCTAAACTCTATACCCTACACTCTATACCGTACACTCTATAACATACACTCTATACCCTACACTCTATACCCTACACTCTATACCATACACTCTACACCATACACTCTACACCATACACTCTACACCATACACTCTACACCATACACTCTATAGCATACACTCTATACCCTACACTATACACTCTATACCCTACACTCTACACTTTATACCCTACACTCTATACCCTACACTCTACAACCTGCACTCTATACCCTACACTCTACACTCTATACCCTACACTCTATACCCTACACTCTATACCCTACACTCTATAGCCTACACTCTATACCCTGCACTCTATACCATACACTCTATACCATACACTCTATACCATACACTCTATACCATACACTCTATACCCTACACTCTACACCCTACACTCTACACCCTACACTCTATACCTTACACTCTATTCCCTACACTCTACTCCCTACACTCTACACCCTACACTCTACACCCTACACTCTACACTCTATACCTTACACTCTACACTCTATTCCCTACACTCTATACCCTACACTCTATACCCTACACTCTATACCCTACATTCTATACCCTACACTCTACACCATACACTCTATACCCTACACTCTACACCCTAAACTCTACACTCTATACCTTACACTCTACACTCTATTCCCTACACTCTATACCCTACACTCTATACCCTACACTCTATACCCTACACTCTATACCCTACACTCTATACCCTGCACTCTATACCCTGCACTCTACACCCTGCACTCTACACTCTAAACCCTACACCCTACACTCTACACTCTATACCCTACACTCTACACTCTATACCCTACACTCTATAGCCTACACTCTATACCCTACAGTATATACCCTACACTCTATACCCTACACTCTACACCTTACACTCTACACTCTATTCCCTACACTCTATACCCTACACTCTATACCCTACACTCTACACTCTATACCCTACACTCTATACCCTACACTCTACACTCTATACCCTACACTCTATACGCCACACTCTATACCCTACACCCTACACTCTACACTGTATATCCTACACCCTACACTCTATACCCTACACTCTATATCCTACACTCTATACCCTGCACTCTACACCCTGCACTCTACACCCAACACTCTATACCCTACACTCTACAACCTACACTCTATACCCTACACTCTATAACCTACACTCTACACTCTATACCCTACACTCTATAGCCTACACTCTATACCCTACACTCTACACTCTATACCCTACACTCTATACCATACACTCTATACCCTACACTCTATACCATACACTCTATACCATACACTCTATACCATACACTCTATACCATACACTCTATACCCTACACTCTACACCCTACACTCTACACCCTACACTCTATACCTTACACTCTATACCCTACACGCTAAACTCTATACCCTACACTCTACACTCTATACCCTACACTCTATAACATACACTCTATACCCTACACTCTATACCCTACACTCTATACCGTACACTCTATACCATACACTCTATACCATACACTCTACACTCTATACCCTACACTCTATACCATACACTCTACACCATACACTCTATAGCATACACTCTACACTCTATACCCTACACTCTATACCCTACACTATACACTCTATACCCTACACTCTACACTTTATACCCTACTCTCTATACCCTACACTCTACAACCTGCACTCTATACCCTACACTCTATACCCTACACCCTACACTCTATACCCTACACTCTATACCCTACACTCTATACCCTACACTCTACACTCTACACTCTATACCATACACTCTACACCATACACTCTACACCATACACTCTACACCATACACTCTATAGCATACACTCTATACCCTACACTATACACTCTATACCCTACACTCTATACCCTACACTCTACAATCTATACCCTACACTCTATACCCTACACTCTATAACCTACACTCTATAACATACACTACACTCTATACTCTACACTCTATACCCTATACCCTACACTCTATACCCTACACTCTATACCCTACACCCTACACTCTATACCCTACACTCTATACCCTACACTCTATACCCGACACTCTATACCCTACACTCTATACCCTACACTCTACACTCTATACCCTACACTCTATAGCCTACACTCTACACTCTACTCTATACCCTACACTCTATACCCTACACTCTAATCCCTACACTATACACTCTATACCCTACACTCTATACCCTACACTCTATACCCTACACTCTATACCCTACACTCTACACCCTACACTCTAATCCCTACACTCTAATCCCTACACCCTACACTCTATACCCTACACTCTATACCCTACACTCTATACCCTACAATCTATACCCTACACCCTACACTCTACACCCTACACTCTACACTCTATACCCTACACTCTACACCCTACACTCTATACCCTAAACTCTACATCCTGCACTCTGTACCCTACACTCTATACCCTACACTCTATACCCTACACTCTAATCCCTACACTCTACACTCTATACCCTACACTCTATACCCTACACTCTATACCCTACACTCTATACCCTACACTCTAATCCCTACACTCTAATCCCTACACCCCAATCCCTACACCCTACATTCTATACCCTACACTCTATACCCTACACTCTATACCCTACACTCTATACCCTACACTCTACACCCTACACTCTACACTCTACACTCTATACCCTACACTCTACACCCTGCACTCTGTACCCTACACTCTATACCCTACACTCTATACCCTACACTCTATACCCTACACTCTAAACTCTATACCCTACACTCTATACCCTACACTCTATAACATACACTCTATACCCTACACTCTATACCCTACACTCTATACCATACACTCTACACCATACACTCTACACCATACACTCTACACCACACACTCTACACCATACACTCTATAGCATACACTCTATACCCTACACTATACACTCTATACCCTACACTCTATACCCTACACTCTATACCCTGCCCTATACACTCTATACCCTACACTCTACACTTTATACCCTACACTCTATACCCTACACTCTACAAACTGCACTCTATACCCTACACTCTATAGCCTACACTCTATACCCTGCACTCTATACCATACACTCTATACCCTACCCTATACACTCTATACCCTACACTCTACACTCTATACCCTACACTCTATACCCTACACTCTATACCCTACACTCTATACCCTACACTCTATAGCCTACACTCTATACCCTGCACTCTATACCATACACTCTATACCATACACTCTATACCATACACTCTATACCATACACTCTATACCCTACACTCTACACCCTACACTCTACACCCTACACTCTATACCTTACACTCTATACCCTACACTCTGCTCCCTACACTCTACACCCTACACTCTACACCCTACACTCTACACTCTATACCTTACACTCTACACTCTATTCCCTACACTCTATACCCTACACTCTATACCCTACACTCTATACCCTACATTCTATACCCTACACTCTACACCCTACACTCTATACCCTACACTCTATACCCTACACTCTACACTCTATACCCTACACGCCACACTCTATACCCTACAGTCTGTACCCTACACTCTATACCCTACACTCTATACCATACACTCTACACTCTACACTCTATACCCTACACTCTATACCCTACACTCTATACCCTACACTCTATACCCTACACTCTACACCCTACACCCTACAATCTACACCCTACACTCTACACCCTACACTCTATACCTATACCCTATACCCTACACTCTATACCCTACACTCTATACCCTACACTCTATACCCTACACTCTACACTCTATACCCTACATTCTATACCCTACACTCTATACCCTACACTCTATACCCTACACTCTATACCCTACACTCTACACTCTATACCCTACACTCTACACTCTATACCCTACACTCTATACCCTACACTCTATACCCTACACTCTACACTCTATTCCCTACACTCTATACCCTACACTCTATACCCTACACTCTATACCCTACACTCTATACCCTACACTCTACACTCTATACCCTACACTCTATACCCTACACTCTATACGCCACACTCTATACCCTACACTCTATACCCTACACTCTACACTCTATACCCTACACTCTACACTCTATACCCTACACTCTATACCCTACACTCTATACCCTACACTCTACACTCTATACCCTACACTCTACACTCTACTCCCTACACTCTACACTCTATACCCTACACTCTACACTCTATACCCTACACTCTACTCCCTACACTCTACACCCTACACTCTACACCCTACACTCTATACCCTACACTCTACACCCTACACTCTATACCCTACACTCTATACCCTACACTCTATACCCTATACCCTACACCCTACACTCTACACCCTACACTCTACACCCTACACCCTGCACTCTGTACCCTACACTCTATACCCTACACTCTACACTCTTTACCCTACACTCTATACCCTACACTCTATACCCTACACTCTACACTCTATACCCTACACTCTATACCTTACACTCTATACCCTACACTCTATACCCTACACTCTATACCATACACTCTATACCATACACTCTACACTCTATACCCTACACTCTATACCCTACACTCTATACCCTACACTCTATACCCTACACTATAAACCCTACACTCTAATCCCTACACTCTACACCCTACACTCTACACCCTACACTCTACACCCTACACTCTACACCCTACACTCTATACCATACAATCTACACTTTATACCCTACACTCTATACCCTACACTCTATACCCTACACTCTATACCCTACACTCTATGCCCTACACTCTATATTCTACACTATACACTCTATACCCTACACTCTATACCCTACACTCTATACCCTACACTCTACACTCTATACCCTAGACTCTATACACTACACTCTATACACTACACCCTACGCACTATACGCTACACTCTATACCCTACACTCTATACCCTACACTCCATACCCTACACTCAACACTCTATACCCTACACTCTACACCCTACTCAATACCCAACACTCTACACTCTATACCCTAAACTCTACACCCTACACTCTATACCCTACACTCTATGCCCTACACTCTATACCCTACACTCTATACCCTACACTCTACACTCTATACCCTCTACACTCTATACCCTACACTCTATTACATACACTCTATACCCTACACTCTATACCCTACACTACACTCTATACCATACACTCTACAGCATACACTCTATACACTACACTCTATACCATACACTCTACACCCTACACTCTAATCCCTACACTCTACACTCTATACCCTACACTCTATACCCTACACTCTATACCCTAAACTCTATACCCTAAACTCTACACCCTACACTCTACACCCTACACACTATACCCTACACTCTATACCATACACTCTACACTCTATACCCTACACTCTATACCCTACACTCTATACCCTACACTCTATACCCTACACTCTATACCCTACACTCTACACTCTATACCCTACACTATACCCTACACTCTATACACAACACCCTACGCACTACACGCTACACTCTATACCCTACACTCTATACCCTACACTCACTCTATACCCTACACTCTATAACATACACTCTATACCCTACACTCTATACCCTACACTCTATACCCTGCACTCTACACCCTGCACTCTACACTCTAAACCCTACACCCTACACTCTATACCCTACACTCTATACCCTACACTCTACACTCTATACCCTACACTCTATAGCCTACACTCTATACCCTACAGTATATACCCTACACTCTATACCCTACACTCTACACCTTACACTCTACACTCTATTCCCTACACTCTATACCCTACACTCTATACCCTACACTCTACACTCTATACCCTACACTCTATACCCTACACTCTACACTCTATACCCTACACTCTATACGCCACACTCTATACCCTACACCCTACACTCTACACTGTATACCCTACACCCTACACTCTATACCCTACACTCTATATCCTACACTCTATACCCTGCACTCTACACCCTGCACTCTACACCCAACACTCTATACCCTACACTCTACAACCTACACTCTATACCCTACACTCTATATCCTACACTCTACACTCTATACCCTACACTCTATAGCCTACACTCTATACCCTACACTCTACACTCTATACCCTACACTCTATACCATACACTCTATACCCTACACTCTATACCATACACTCTATACCATACACTCTATACCATACACTCTATACCCTACACTCTACACCCTACACTCTACACCCTACACTCTATACCTTACACTCTATACCCTACACGCTAAACTCTATACCCTACACTCTACACTCTATACCCTACACTCTATTACATACACTCTATACCCTACACTCTATACCCTACACTCTATACCGTACACTCTATACCATACACTCTATACCATACACTCTACACTCTATACCCTACACTCTATACGATACACTCTACACCATACACTCTATAGCATACACTCTACACTCTATACCCTACACTCTATACCCTACACTATACACTCTATACCCTACACTCTACACTTTATACCCTACTCTCTATACCCTACACTCTACAACCTGCACTCTATACCCTACACTCTATACCCTACACCCTACACTCTATACCCTACACTCTATACCCTACACTCTATACCCTACACTCTACACTCTATACCATACACTCTACACCATACACTCTACACCATACACTCTACACCATACACTCTATAGCATACACTCTATACCCTACACTATACACTCTATACCCTACACTCTATACCCTACACTCTATACCCTACACTCTACACTCTATACCCTACACTCTATACCCTACACTCTATAACATACACTACACTCTATACCCTACACTCTATACCCTATACCCTACACTCTATACCCTACACTCTATACCCTACACCCTACACTCTATACCCTACACTCTATATTCTACACTCTATACCCGATACTCTATACCCTACACTCTATACCCTACACTCTACACTCTATACCCTACACTCTATAGCCTACACTCTACACTCTACTCTATACCCTACACTCTATACCCTACACTCTAATCCCTACACTATACACTCTATACCCTACACTCTATACCCTACACTCTATACCCTACACTCTACACCCTACACTCTAATCCCTACACTCTAATCCCTACACCCTACACTCTATACCCTACACTCTATACCCTACACTCTATACCCTACAATCTATACCCTACACCCTACACTCTACACCCTACACTCTACACTCTATACCCTACACTCTACACCCTACACTCTATACCCTAAACTCTACACCCTGCACTCTGTACCCTACACTCTACACTCTTTACCCTACACTCTATACCCTACACTCTATACCCTACACTCTAATCCCTACACTCTACACTCTATACCCTACACTCTATACCCTACACTCTATACCCTACACTCTATACCCTACACTCTAATCCCTACACTCTAATCCCTACACCCTAATCCCTACACCCTACATTCTATACCCTACACTCTATACCCTACACTCTATACCCTACACTCTATACCCTACACTCTATACCCTACACTCTATACCCTACACTCTACACCCTACACTCTACACTCTACACTCTATACCCTACACTCTACACCCTGCACTCTGTACCCTACACTCTATACCCTACACTCTATACCCTACACTCTATACCCTACACTCTAAACTCTATACCCTACACTCTATACCCTACACTCTATAACATACACTCTATACCCTACACTCTATACCCTACACTCTATACCATACACTCTACACCATACACTCTACACCATACACTCTACACCACACACTCTACACCATACACTCTATAGCATACACTCTATACCCTACACTATACACTCTATACCCTACACTCTATACCCTACACTCTATACCCTACCCTATACACTCTATACCCTACACTCTACACTTTATACCCTACACTCTACAAACTGCACTCTATACCCTGCACTCTATAGCCTACACTCTATACCCTGCACTCTATACCATACACTCTATACCCTACCCTATACACTCTATACCCTACACTCTACACTCTATACCCTACACTCTATACCCTACACTCTATACCCTACACTCTATACCCTACACTCTATAGCCTACACTCTATACCCTGCACTCTATACCATACACTCTATACCATACACTCTATACCATACACTCTATACCATACACTCTATACCCTACACTCTACACCCTACACTCTACACCCTACACTCTATACCTTACACTCTATACAATACAATCTGCTCCCTACACTCTATACAATACAATCTGCTCCCTACACTCTACACCCTACACTCTACACCCTACACTCTACACTCTATATCTTACACTCTACACTCTATTCCCTACACTCTATACCCTACACTCTATACCCTACACTCTATACCCTACATTCTATACCCTACACTCTACACCCTACACTCTATACCCTACACTCTATACCCTACACTCTACACTCTATACCCTACACGCCACACTCTATACCCTACAGTCTGTACCCTACACTCTATACCCTACACTCTATACCATACACTCTACACTCTACACTCTATACCCTACACTCTATACCCTACACTCTATACCCTACACTCTATACCCTACACTCTATACCCTACACTCTACACCCTACAATCTACACCCTACACTCTACACCCTACACTCTATACCTATACCCTATACCCTACACTCTATACCCTACACTCTATACCCTACACTCTATACCCTACACTCTACACTCTATACCCTACACTCTATACCCTACACTCTATACCCTACACTCTATACCCTACACTCTATACCCTACACTCTACACTTTATACCATACACTCTACACTCTATACCCTACACTCTATACCCTACACTCTATACCTACACTCTACACTCTATTCCCTACACTCTATACCCTACACTCTATACCCTACACTCTATACCCTACACTCTATACCCTACACTCTATACCCTACACTCTACACTCTATACCCTACACTCTATACCCTACACTCTATACGCCACACTCTATACCCTACACTCTATACCCTACACTCTACACTCTATACCCTACATTCTACACTCTATGCCCTACACTCTATACCAAACACTCTATACCCTACACTCTACACTCTATACCCTACACTCTACACTCTACTCCCTACACTCTACACTCTATACCCTACACTCTACACTCTATACCCTACACTCTACTCCCTACACTCTACACCCTACACTCTACACCCTACACTCTATACCCTACACTCTACACCCTACACTCTATACCCTACACTCTATACCCTATACCCTACACCCTACACCCTACACTCTACACCCTACACCCTGCACTCTGTACCCTACACTCTATACCCTACACACTACACTCTTTACCCTACACTCTATACCCTACACTCTATACCCTACACTCTACACTCTATACCCTACACTCTATACCTTACACTCTATACCCTACACTCTATACCCTACACTCTATACGATACACTCTATACCATACACTCTACACTCTATACCCTACACTCTATACCCTACACTCTATACCCTACACTCTATACCCTACACTATAAACCCTACACTCTAATCCCTACACTCTACACCCTACACTCTACACCCTACACTCTACACCCTACACTCTACACCCTACACTCTATACCATACACTCTACACTTTATACCCTACACTCTATACCCTACACTCTATACCCTACACTCTATGCCCTACACTCTATATTCTACACTCTACACTCTATACCCTAGACTCTACACACTACACTCTATACACTACACCCTACGCACTATACGCTACACTCTATACCCTACACTCTATACCCTACACTCCATACCCTACACTCAACACTCTATACCCTACACTCTACACCCTACTCTATACCCAACACTCTACACTCTATACCCTACACTCTACACCCTACACTCTATACCCTACACTCTATACCCTACACTCTATGCCCTACACTCTATACCCTACACTCTATACCCTACACTCTACACTCTATACCCTCTACACTCTATACCCTACACTCTATAACATACACTCTATACCCTACACTCTATACCCTACACTACACTCTATACCATACACTCTACAGCATACACTCTATACACTACACTCTATACCATACACTCTACACCCTACACTCTAATCCCTACACTCTACACTCTATACCCTACACTCTATACCCTACACTCTATACCCTAAACTCTATACCCTAAACTCTACACCCTGCACTCTACACCCTACACACTATACCCTACACTCTATACCATACACTCTACACCCTACACTCCATACCATACACTCTACACTCTATACCCTACACTCTATACCCTACACTCTATACCCTACACTCTATACCCTACACTCTATACCCTACACTCTACACTCTATACCCTACACTATACCCTACACTCTATACACTACACCCTACGCACTATACGCTACACTCTATACCCTACACTCTATACCCTACACTCACTCTATACCCTACACTCTATAACATACACTCTATACCCTACACTCTATACCCTACACTCTATACCCTACACTCTACACTCTATACCCTACACTCTACACCCTACAATCTATACCCTCTACACTCTAAACCCTACACTCTACACTCTATACCCTACACTCTATATCATACACTCTATACCCTACACTCTATACCCTACACTCTATACCATACACTACACTCTATACCATACACTCTACAGCATACACTCTATACCCTACACATTATACCCTACACTCTGTACCCTATACCCTACACTCTATACACTACACTCTATACCATATACTCTACACCCTACACTCTACACCCTACACTCTATACCCTACACTCTATACCCTACACTCTACACTCTATACCCTACACTCTATACCCTACACTCTATAACCTACACTCTATAACATACACTACACTCTATACCCTACACTGTGTACCCTACACTCTATACCCTACACTCTATACCCTACACTCTATACCCTACACTCTATACCCTACACTCTATACCCTACACTCTACACTCTACACCCTACACCCTACAATCTATACCCTACACTCTATACCCTACACTCTATACCCTACACTCTATACCCTATACTCTATACCCTGCACTCTACACCCTGCACTCTACACTCTAAACCCTACACTCTACACCCTACACTCTATACCCTACACTCTACACACTATACCCTACACTCTATAGCCTACACTCTATACCCTACAGTATATACCCTACACTCTATACCCTACACTCTACACGTTACACTCTACACTCTATTCCCTACACTGTATACCCTACAATCTATACCCTACACTTTATACCCTACACTCTATACCCTACACTCTATACCCTACACTCTACACTCTATACCCTACACTCTATACCCTACACTCTATACCCTACACTCTATACCATACACTCATTACCCTACACTCTATACACTAAACTCTATACTGTATACTCTATACCATACACTCTATACCCTACACTCTATACACTACACTCTACACTCTATACCCTACACTCTATAGCCTACACTCTATACCCTACACTCTATACCCTACACTCTATACCCTACACCCTACACTCTATACCCTACACTCTATACCCTACACTCTACACTTTATACCCTACACTCTATACCATACACTCTATACCCTACACTCTATACCCTACACTCTACACTTTATACCCTACACTCTATACCATACACTCTATACCCTACACTCTATACCCTACACTCTATACCCTACACTCTATACCCTACACTCTATACCTTACACTATACACTCTATACCCTACACTCTACACTCTACACTGTATACCATACACTCTATGCCCCACACTCTATACCCTAAAATCTACACTCTATACTCTACACTCTACACCCTAAGCTCTATACCATACACTCTATACCCTACACTGTACACTCTATACTCTACACTCTATACCCTACATTCCATACCCTACACTCTATACCCTACACTCTACACTATATACCCTACACTCTATACCATACACTCTATGCCCTACACTCTATACCCTACACTCTATACCCTACACTCTATACCCTACACTCTACACTCTATACCATACACTCTATACCATACACTCTATACCCTAAACTCTACACTCTATAACATACACTCTATACACTACACTCTATACCTTACACTCTATACCCTACACTTTACACTCTACACCCTACACTCTACATTCTATACCCTACACTCTATACCCTACACTCTATACTCCACACTCTATTCCCTACACTCTATACCCTACACTTTACACTCTATAGCCTACACTCTATACCCTACACTCTATACCCTACACTCTATACCCTACACCCTACACTCTATACCCTACACTCTATACCCTACATTCTACACTTTATACCCTACACTCTATACCATACACTCTATACTCTACACTCTATACCCTACACTCTATACCCTACACTCTATACCCTACACTCTATACCCTACACTCTACACTTTATACCCTACACTCTATACCATACACTCTATACCCTACACTCTATACCCTACACTCTATACCCTACACTCTATGCCCTACACTCTATATTCTACACTATACACTCTATACCCTACACTCTATACCCTACACTCTATACCCTACACTCTACACTCTATACCCTAGACTCTATACACTACACTCTATACACTACACCCTACGCACTATACGCTACACTCTATACCCTACACTCTATACCCTACACTCCATACCCTACACTCAACACTCTATACCCTACACTCTACACCCTACTCTATACCCAACACTCTACACTCTATACCCTACACTCTACACCCTACACTCTATACCCTACACTCTATACCCTACACTCTATGCCCTACACTCTATACCCTACACTCTATACCCTACACTCTACACTCTATACCCTCTACACTCTATACCCTACACTCTATAACATACACTCTATACCCTACACTCTATACCCTACACTACACTCTATACCATACACTCTACAGCATACACTCTATACACTACACTCTATACCATACACTCTACACCCTACACTCTAATCCCTACACTCTACACTCTATACCCTACACTCTATACCCTAAACTCTATACCCTAAACTCTACACCCTACACTCTACACCCTACACACTATACCCTACACTCTATACCATACACTCTACACCCTACACTCCATACCATACACTCTACACTCTATACCCTACACTCTATACCCTACACTCTATACCCTACACTCTATACCCTACACTCTACACTCTATACCCTACACTATACCCTACACTCTATACACTACACCCTACGCACTATACGCTACACTCTATACCCTACACTCTATACCCTACACTCACTCTATACCCTACACTCTATAACATACACTCTATACCCTACACTCTATACCCTACACTCTATACCCTACACTCTACACTCTATACCCTACACTCTACACCCTACAATCTATACCCTCTACACTCTAAACCCTACACTCTACACTCTATACCCTACACTCTATATCATACACTCTATACCCTACACTCTATACCCTACACTCTATACCATACACTACACTCTATACCATACACTCTACAGCATACACTCTATACCCTACACATTATACCCTACACTCTGTACCCTATACCCTACACTCTATACACTACACTCTATACCATACATTCTACACCCTACACTCTACACCCTACACTCTATACCCTACACTCTATACCCTACACTCTACACTCTATACCCTACACTCTATACCCTACACTCTATAACCTACACTCTATAACATACACTACACTCTATACCCTACACTGTATACCCTACACTCTATACCCTACACTCTATACCCTACACTCTATACCCTACACTCTATACCCTACACTCTATACCCTACACTCTATACCCTACACTCTACACTCTACACCCTACACCCTACAATCTATACCCTACACTCTATACCCTACACTCTATACCCTACACTCTATACATAGTAACATAGTAACATAGTTAGTAAGGCCGAAAAAAGACATTTGTCCATCCAGTTCAGCCTATATTCCATCATAATAAATACCCAGATCTACGTCCTTCTACAGAACCTAATAATTGTATGATACAATATTGTTCTGCTCCAGGAAGACATCCAGGCCTCTCTTGAACCCCTCGACTGAGTTCGCCATCACCACCTCCTCAGGCAAGCAATTCCAGATTCTCACTGCCCTAACAGTAAAGAATCCTCTTCTATGTTGGTGGAAAAACCTTCTCTCCTCCAGACGCAAAGAATGCCCCCTTGTGCCCGTCACCTTCCTTGGTATAAACAGATCCTCAGCGAGATATTTGTATTGTCCCCTTATATACTTATACATGGTTATTAGATCGCCCCTCAGTCGTCTTTTTTCTAGACTAAATAATCCTAATTTCGCTAATCTATCTGGGTATTGTAGTTCTCCCATCCCCTTTATTAATTTTGTTGCCCTCCTTTGTACTCTCTCTAGTTCCATTATATCCTTCCTGAGCACCGGTGCCCAAAACTGGACACAGTACTCCATGTGCGGTCTAACTAGGGATTTGTACAGAGGCAGTATAATGCTCTCATCATGTGTATCCAGACCTCTTTTAATGCACCCCATGATCCTGTTTGCCTTGGCAGCTGCTGCCTGGCACTGGCTGCTCCAGGTAAGTTTATCATTAACTAGGATCCCCAAGTCCTTCTCCCTGTCAGATTTACCCAGTGGTTTCCCGTTCAGTGTGTAATGGTGATATTGATTCCCTCTTCCCATGTGTATAACCTTACATTTATCATTGTTAAACCTCATCTGCCACCTTTCAGCCCAAGTTTCCAACTTATCCAGATCCATCTGTAGCAGAATACTATCTTCTCTTGTATTAACTGCTTTACATAGTTTTGTATCATCTGCAAATATCGATATTTTACTGTGTAAACCTTCTACCAGATCATTAATGAATATGTTGAAGAGAACAGGTCCCAATACTGACCCCTGCGGTACCCCACTGGTCACAGCGACCCAGTTAGAGACTATACCATTTATAACCACCCTCTGCTTTCTATCACTAAGCCAGTTACTAACCCATTTACACAAATTTTCCCCCAGACCAAGCATTCTCATTTTGTGTACCAACCTCTTGTGCGGCACGGTATCAAACGCTTTGGAAAAATCGAGATATACCACGTCCAATGACTCACCGTGGTCCAGTCTATAGCTTACCTCTTCATAAAAACTGATTAGATTGGTTTGACAGGAGCAATTTCTCATAAACCCATGCTGATATGGAGTTAAACAGTTATTCTCATTGAGATAATCCAGAATAACATCCCTCAGAAACCCTTCAAATATTTTACCAACAATAGAGGTTAGACTTACTGGCCTATAATTTCCAGGTTCACTTTTAGAGCCCTTTTTGAATATTGGCACCACATTTGCTATGCGCCAGTCCTGCGGAACAGACCCTGTCGCTATAGAGTCACTAAAAATAAGAAATAATGGTTTATCTATTACATTACTTAGTTCTCTTAGTACTCGTGGGTGTATGCCATCCGGACCCGGAGATTTATCTATTTTAATCTTATTTAGCCGGTTTCGCACCTCTTCTTGGGTTAGATTGGTGACCCTTAATATAGGGTTTTCATTGTTTCTTGGGATTTCACCTAGCATTTCATTTTCCACCGTGAATACCGTGGAGAAGAAGGTGTTTAATATGTTAGCTTTTTCCTCGTCATCTACAACCATTCTTTCCTCACTATTTTTTAAGGGGCCTACATTTTCAGTTTTTATTCTTTTACTATTGATATAGTTGAAGAACAGTTTGGGATTAGTTTTACTCTCCTTAGCAATACCCTATACCCTATACCCTATACTCTATACCCTGCACTCTACACCCTGCACTCTACACTCTAAACCCTACACTCTACACCCTACACTCTATACCCTACACTCTACACACTATACCCTACACTCTATAGCCTACACTCTATACCCTACAGTATATACCCTACACTCTATACCCTACACTCTACACGTTACACTCTACACTCTATTCCCTACAATGTATACCCTACAATCTATACCCTACACTTTATACCCTACACTCTATACCCTACACTCTATACCCTACACTCTACACTCTATACCCTACACTCTATACCCTACACTCTATACCCTACACTCTATACCATACACTCATTACCCTACACTCTATACCCTAAACTCTATACTGTACACTCTATACCATACACTCTATACCCTACACTCTATACACTACACTCTACACTCTATACCCTACACTCTATAGCCTACACTCTATACCCTACACTCTATACCCTACACTCTATACCCTACACCCTACACTCTATACCCTACACTCTATACCCTACACTCTACACTTTATACCCTACACTCTATACCATACACTCTATACCCTACACTCTATACCCTACACTCTACACTTTATACCCTACACTCTATACCATACACTCTATACCCTACACTCTATACCCTACACTCTATACCCTACACTCTATACCCTACACTCTATACCTTACACTATACACTCTATACCCTACACTCTACACTCTACACTGTATACCATACACTCTATGCCCCACACTCTATACCCTAAAATCTACACTCTATACTCTACACTCTACACCCTAAGCTCTATACCATACACTCTATACCCTACACTGTACACTCTATACTCTACACTCTATACCCTACATTCCATACCCTACACTCTATACCCTACACTCTACACTATATACCCTACACTCTATACCATACACTCTATGCCCTACACTCTATACCCTACACTCTATACCCTACACTCTATACCCTACACTCTACACTCTATACCATACACTCTATACCATACACTCTATACCCTAAACTCTACACTCTATAACATACACTCTATACACTACACTCTATACCTTACACTCTATACCCTACACTTTACACTCTACACCCTACACTCTACATTCTATACCCTACACTCTATACCCTACACTCTATACTCCACACTCTATACCCTACACTCTATACCCTACACTTTACACTCTATAGCCTACACTCTATACCCTACACTCTATACCCTACACTCTATACCCTACACCCTACACTCTATACCATACACTCTATACCCTACATTCTACACTTTATACCCTACACTCTATACCATACACTCTATACTCTACACTCTATACCCTACACTCTATACCCTACACTCTATACCCTACACTCTATACCCTACACTCTACACTTTATACCCTACACTCTATACCATACACTCTATACCCTACACTCTACACTCTATACCCTACACTTTATACCCTACACTCTACACTCTATACCCTACACTCTATTCCATACACTCTATACCCTACACTCTATACCATACACTCTATACCCTACACTCTATACCCTACACTCTACACCCTACACTCTATACCTTACACTCTATACCCTACACTCTATACCCTACACTCTAAACTCTATACTCTACACTCTATACCCTACTCTATAACATACACTCTATACCCTACACTCTATACCCTACACTCTATACCATACACTCTACACTCTATACCCTACACTCTACACTCTATACCCTACACTCTATACTCTATACTCTACACTCTATACCCTACACTCTATACCCTACACTCTATACCCTACACTCTAATCCCTACACTCTACACTCTATACCCTACACTCTATACCCTACACTCTATACCCTACACTCTATACCCTACACTCTATACCCTACACTCTACACTCTATACCCTACTCTCTATACCCTACACTCTATACCCTACACTCTATACACTACACTCTATACCCTACACTCTACACTCTATACCCTACACTCTACACCCTACACTCTATACCCTACACTCTATACCCTACACTCTATACCCTACACTCTACACTCTATACCCTACACTCTATACCCTACACTCTATACCCTACACTCTATACACTACACTCTATACCCTACACTCTACACTCTATACCCTACACTCTACACCCTACACTCTATACCCTACACTATATACCATACACTCTATACCCTACACTCTATACCCTACACTCTAATCCCTACACTCTACACTCTATACCCTACACTCTATACCCTACACTCTATACCATACACTCTATACCCTACACTCTATACCCTACACTCTAATCCCTACACTCTACACTCTATACCCTACACTCTATACCCTACACTCTATACCCTACACCCTACACTCTATACCCTACACTCTATACCCTACACTCTATACCCTACACTCTACACCCTACACTCTACACTCTATACCCTACACTCTATACCCTACACTCTATACCCTACACTCTGCAACCTACTCTCTATACCCTACACTCAATACCATACACTCTATACCCTACACTCTACACTCTATACCCTACACTCTACACTCTATACCCTACACTCTATACCCTACACTCTACACTCTATACCCTACACTCTATACCCTACACTCTCTACCCTACACTCTACACTCTATACCCTACTCTCTATACCCTACACTCTATACCCTACACTCTATACACTACACTCTATACCCTACACTCTACACTCTATACCCTACACTCTATACCTTGCACTCTATACCATACACTCTATACCCTACACTCTAATCCCTACACTCTACACTCTATACCCTACACTCTATACCCTACACTCTATACCCTACACTCTATACCCTACACTCTACACTCTATACCCTACACTCTATACCCTACACTCTATACCCTACACTCTATACCCTACACTCTATACCCTACACTCTACACCATACACTCTATACCCTACACTCTATACCCTACACTCTACAACCTACACTCTATACCCTACACTCTATACCATACACTCTATACCCTACACTCTACACTCTATACCCTACACTCTACACTCTATACCCTACACTCTATACCCTACACTCTACACTCTATACCCTACACTCTATACCCTACACTCTATACCCTACACTCTATACCCTACACTCTACACTCTATACCATACACTCTACACCCTACACTCTATACCATACACTCTATACCCTACACTCTACACCCTACACTCTATACCCTACACTCTACACTCTATACCCTACACTCTATACCGTACACTCTATACCCTACACTCTATACCATACACTCTATACCCTACACTCTATACCCTACACTCTACACCCTACACTCTATACCATACACTCTACACTCTATACCCTACACTCTACACTCTATACCCTATACTCTATACCCTACACTCTATACCCTACACTCTATACCCTACACTCTACACTCTATACCATACACTCTACACCCTACACTCTATACCCTACACTCTATACCCTACACTCTACACTCTATACCCTACACTCTATACCCTACACTCTATACCCTACACTCTATACCCTACACTCTATACCCTACACTCTACACCATACACTCTATACCCTACACTCTATACCCTACACTCTACAACCTACACTCTATACCCTACACTCTATACCATACACTCTATACCCTACACTCTACACTCTATACCCTACACTCTACACTCTATACCCTACACTCTATACCCTACACTCTACACTCTATACCCTACACTCTATACCCTACACTCTATACCCTACACTCTATACCCTACACTCTACACTCTATACCATACACTCTACACCCTACACTCTATACCATACACTCTATACCCTACACTCTACACTCTATACCCTACACTCTGTACCCTACACTCTACACTCTATACCCTACACTCTATACCGTACACTCTATACCCTACACTCTATACCATACACTCTATACCCTACACTCTATACCCTACACTCTACACCCTACACTCTATACCATACACTCTACACTCAATACCCTACACTCTACACTCTATACCCTATACTCTATACCCTACACTCTATACCCTACACTCTATACCCTACACTCTACACTCTATACCATACACTCTACACCCTACACTCTATACCATACACTCTATACCCTACACTCTATACCCTACACTCTACACCCTACACTCTATACCATACACTCTACACTCTATACCCTACACTCTACACTCTATAACCTACACTCTATACCCTACACTCTATACCCTACACTCTATACCCTACACTCTACACTCTATACCATACACTCTACACCCTACACTCTATACCATACACTCTATACCCTACACTCTACACTCTATACCCTACACTCTATACCCTACACTCTACACTCTATACCCTACACTCTATACCCTACACTCTATACCCTACACTCTATACCCTACACTCTATACCCTACACTCTACACTCTATACCCTACTCTCTATACCCTACACTCTATACCCTACACTCTATACACTACACTCTATACCCTACACTCTACACTCCATACCCTACACTCTACACCCTACACTCTATACCCTACACTCTATACCCTACACTCTATACCCTACACTCTACACTCTATACCCTACACTCTATACCCTACACTCTATACCCTACACTCTATACACTACACTCTATACCCTACACTCTACACTCTATACCCTACACTCTACACCCTACACTCTATACCCTACACTATATACCATACACTCTATACCCTACACTCTAATCCCTACACTCTACACTCTATACCCTACACTCTATACCCTACACTCTATACCATACACTCTATACCCTACACTCTATACCCTACACTCTAATCCCTACACTCTACACTCTATACCCTACACTCTATACCCTACACTCTATACCCTACACCCTACACTCTATACCCTACACTCTATACCCTACACTCTATACCCTACACTCTATACCCTACACTCTACACCCTACACTCTACACTCTATACCCTACACTCTATACCCTACACTCTATACCCTACACTCTACACCCTACACTCTACACTCTATACCCTACACTCTATACCCTACACTCTATACCCTACACCCTACACTCTATACCCTACACTCTATACCCTACACTCTATACCCTACACTCTATACCCTACACCCTACACTCTATACCCTACACTCTATACCCTACACTCTATACCCTACACTCTATACCCTACACTCTACACCCTACACTCTACACTCTATACCCTACACTCTATACCCTACACTCTATACCCTACACTCTGCAACCTACTCTCTATACCCTACACTCAATACCATACACTCTATACCCTACACTCTACACTCTATACCCTACACTCTACACTCTATACCCTACACTCTATACCCTACACTCTACACTCTATACCCTACACTCTATACCCTACACTCTCTATCCTACACTCTACACTCTATACCCTACTCTCTATACCCTACACTCTATACCCTACACTCTATACACTACACTCTATACCCTACACTCTACACTCTATACCCTACACTCTATACCCTGCACTCTATACCATACACTCTATACCCTACACTCTAATCCCTACACTCTACACTCTATACCCTACACTCTATACCCTACACTCTATACACTACACTCTATACCCTACACTCTACACTCTATACCCTACACTCTATACCCTACACTCTATACCCTACACTCTATACCCTACACTCTACACCATACACTCTATACCCTACACTCTATACCCTACACTCTACAACCTACACTCTATACCCTACACTCTATACCATACACTCTATACCCTACACTCTACACTCTATACCCTACACTCTACACTCTATACCCTACACTCTATACCCTACACTCTACACTCTATACCCTACACTCTATACCCTACACTCTATACCCTACACTCTACACTCTATACCATACACTCTACACCCTACACTCTATACCATACACTCTATACCCTACACTCTACACTCTATACCCTACACTCTATACCCTACACTCTACACTCTATACCCTACACTCTATACCGTACACTCTATAACCTACACTCTATACCATACACTCTATACCCTACACTCTATACCCTACACTCTACACCCTACACTCTATACCATACACTCTACACTCTATACCCTACACTCTACACTCTATACCCTATACTCTATACCCTACACTCTATACTCTATACCCTACACTCTATACCCTACACTCTATACCCTACACTCTATACCCTAAACTATACACTCTATACCCTACACTCTATACACTACACTCTATATCCTACACTCTATACCCTACACTCTATACCATACACTCTACACTCTATACCCTACACTCTACACTCTATACCCTACACTCTATACCCTACACTCTATACTCTATACCCTACAATATACCCTACACTCTACACTCTATACCCTACACTCTATACCCTACACTCTATACACTACACTCTATACCCTACACTCTATACCCTACACTCTACTCTCTATACCCTACACTCTACACTCTACACCCTACACTCTATACCCTACACTCTATACCATACACTCTATACCCTACACTCTATACCCTACACTCTAATCCCTACACCCTACACTCTATACCCTACACTCTATACCATACACTCTAATCCCTACACTCTAATCCCTACACTCTACACTCTATACCCTACACTCTATACCCTACACTCTATACCCTACACTCTATACCCTACACTCTACACTCTATACCCTACACTCTATACCCTACACTTTATACCCTACACTCTATACCCTACACTCTACACCCTACACTCTACAATCTATACTCTACACTCTATACCCTACACTCTATACCCTAAAGTCTACAACCTACACTCTATACCCTACACTCTATACCATACACTCTATACCCTACACTCTACACTCTATACCCTACACTCTATACCCTACACTCTATACCCTACACTCTACACTCTATACCCTACACTCTATACCCTACACTCTACACCCTACACTCTACACCCTACACTCTACACCCTACACTCTATACCATACACTCAACACCCTACACTCTATACCATACACTCTATACCCTACACTCTACACTCTATACCCTACACTCTATACCCTACACTCTACACTCTATACCCTACACTCTATACCGTACACTCTATACCCTACACTCTATACCATACACTCTATACCCTACACTCTATACCCTACACTCTACACTCTATACCATACACTCTACACTCTATACCCCACACTCTACACTCTATACCCTACACTCTATACTCTATACCGTACACTCTATACCCTACACTATACACTCTATACCCTACACTCTATATCCTACACTCTATACCCTACACTCTATACCCTACACTCTAT
The DNA here is from genome assembly GCF_032444005.1 of Ranitomeya imitator. Taxonomy (NCBI): domain Eukaryota; kingdom Metazoa; phylum Chordata; class Amphibia; order Anura; family Dendrobatidae; genus Ranitomeya; species Ranitomeya imitator. Next base: position 297,657,585 of record NC_091284.1, read on the forward strand.
ACCATACACTCTACACTCTATACCATACACTCTATACCCTACACTCTACACTCTATACCCTACACTTTATACCCTACACTCTACACTCTATACCCTACACTCTATACCCTACACTCTATACCATACACTCTACACTCTATACCCTACACTCTACACTCTATACCCTACACTCTATACCCTACACTCTATACCCTACACTCTACACACTATACCCTACACTCTATACCCTACACTCTATGCCCTACACTCTATACCCTACACTATACACTCTATACCCTACACTCTATACCCTACACTCTATATCCTACACTCTATACCCTACACTCTATACCCTACACTCTACACTCTATACCCTACACTCTATACCCTACACTCTATACCCTACACTCTACAACCTACACTCTATACCCTACACTCTATACCATACACTCTATACCCTACACTCTACACTCTATACCCTACACTCTACACTCTATACCCTACACTCTATACCCTACACTCTACACTCTATACCCTACACTCTATACCCTACACTCTATACCGTACACTCTATACCCTACAATCTATACCCTAAACTATACACTCTATACCCTACACTCTATATCCTACACTCTATACCCTACACTCTATACCATACACTCTACACTCTATACCCTGCACTCTACACTCTATACCCTACACTCTATACCCTACACTCTATGCCCTACACTCTATACCCTACACTATACACTCTATACCCTACACTCTATACCCTACACTCTATATCCTACACTCTATACCCTACACTCTATACCCTACACTCTACACTCTATACCCTACACTCTATACCCTACACTCTATACCCTACACTCTACAACCTACACTCTATACCCTACACTCTATACCATACACTCTATACCCTACACTCTACACTCTATACTCTACACTCTATACTCTATACCCTACACTCTATACCCTACACTCTACACTCTATACCCTACACTCTATACCCTACACTCTATACACTACACTCTATACCCTACACTCTATACCCTACACTCTACTCTCTATACCCTACACTCTACACTCTACACCCTACATTCTATACCCTACACTCTATACCATACACTCTATACCCTACACTCTATACCCTACACTCTAATCCCTACACCCTACACTCTATACCCTACACTCTATACCATACACTCTATACCATACACTCTATACCCTACACTCTAATCCCTACACTCTAATCCCTACACTCTACACTCTATACCCTACACTCTATACCCTACACTCTATACCCTACACTCTATACCCTACACTCTACACTCTATACCCTACACTCTATACCCTACACTTTATACCCTACACTCTATACCCTACACTCTACACCCTACACTCTACACTCTATACCCTACACTCTATACCCTACACTCTATACCCTACAGTCTACAACCTACACTCTATACCCTACACTCTATACCATACACTCTATACCCTACACTCTACACTCTATACCCTACACTGTATACCCTACACTCTATACCCTACACTCTACACTCTATACCCTACACTCTATACCCTACACTCTACACCCTACACTCTACACCCTACACTCTACACCCTACACTCTATACCATACACTCTATACCCTACACTCTATACCCTACACTCTACACTCTATACCCTACACTCTATACCGTACACTCTATAGCCTACACTCTATACCATACACTCTATACCCTACACTCTACACTCTATACTATACACTCTACACTCTATACCCTACACTCTACACTCTATACCCTACACTCTATACCATACACTCTATACTCTATACCGTACACTCTATACCCTACACTATACACTATATACCCTACACTCTATACCCTACACTCTATATCCTACACTCTATACCCTACACTCTATACCCTACACTCTATACCGTACACTCTACACTCTATACCATACACTCTATACCCTACACTCTACACTCTATACCCTACACTTTATACCCTACACTCTACACTCTATACCCTACACTCTATACCCTACACTCTATACCATACACTCTACACTCTATACCCTACACTCTACACTCTATACCCTACACTCTATACCCTACACTCTATACCCTACACTCTACACTCTATACCCTACACTCTATACCCTACATTCTATGCCCTACACTCTATACCTTACACTATACACTCTATACCCTACACTCTATACCCTACACTCTATATCCTACACTCTATACCCTACACTCTATACCCTACACTCTACACTCTATACCCTACACTCTATACCCTACACTCTATACCTTACACTCTACAACCTACACTCTATACCCTACACTCTATACCATACACTCTATACCCTACACTCTACACTCTATACCCTACACTCTACACTCTATACCCTACACTCTATACCCTACACTCTACACTCTATACCCTACACTCTATACCCTACACTCTATACCGTACACTCTATACCCTACACTCTATAACCTACACTCTACACTATATACACTACACTCTATACCATACACTCTACACCCTACACTCTATACCATACACTCTATACCCTACACTCTACACTCTATAAACTACACTTTATACCCTACACTCTACACTCTATACCCTACACTCTATTCCATACACTCTATACCCTACACTCTATACCCTACACTCTATACTCTATACCATACACTCTACACTCTATACCCTACACTCTACACTCTATACCCTACACTCTATACCATACACTCTATACTCTATACCGTACACTCTATACCCTACACTATACACTCTATACCCTACACTCTATACCCTACACTCTATATCCTACACTCTATACCCTACACTCTATACCCTACACTCTATACCATACACTCTACACTCTATACCATACACTCTATACCCTACACTCTACACTCTATACCCTACACTTTATACCCTACACTCTACACTCTATACCCTACACTCTATACCCTACACTCTATACCATACACTCTACACTCTATGCCCTACACTCTACACTCTATACCCTACACTCTATACCCTACACTCTATACCCTACACTCTACACTCTATACCCTACACTCTATACCCTACATTCTATGCCCTACACTCTATACCTTACACTATACACTCTATACCCTACACTCTATACCCTACACTCTATATCCTACACTCTATACCCTACACTCTATACCCTACACTCTACACTCTATACCCTACACTCTATACCCTACACTCTATACCTTACACTCTACAACCTACAATCTATACCCTACACTCTATACCATACACTCTATACCCTACACTCTACACTCTATACCCTACACTCTACACTCTATACCCACACTCTATACCCTACACTCTACACTCTATACCCTACACTCTATACCCTACACTCTATACCGTACACTCTATACCCTACACTCTATAACCTACACTCTACATTCTATACCCTACACTCTATACCATACACTCTACACCCTACACTCTATACCATACACTCTATACCCTACACTCTACACTCTATACCCTACACTTTATACCCTACACTCTACACTCTATACCCTACACTCTATTCCATACACTCTATACCCTACACTCTAAACCATACACTCTATACCCTACACTCTATACCCTACACTCTATACCCTACACTCTACACCCTACACTCTATACCTTACACTCTATACCCTACACTCTATACCCTACACTCTAAACTCTATACTCTACACTCTATACCCTACTCTATAATATACACTCTATACCCTACACTCTATACCATACACTCTACACTCTATACCCTACACTCTATACTCTATACTCTACACTCTATACCCTACACTCTATACCCTACACTCTATACCCTACAATCTATACCCTACACTCTACACTCTATACCCTACACTCTATACCGTACACTCTATACCCTACACTCTATACCCTACACTCTACACTTTATACCCTACACTCTATACCATACACTCTATACACTACACTCTATACCTACACTATACACTCTATACCCTACACTCTACACTGTATACCATACACTCTATGCCCCACACTCTATACCCTAAACTCTACACTCTATACCTTACACTCTACACCCTAAACTCTATACCATTCACTCTATACCCTACACTCTACACTCTATACCCTACACTCTATACCCTACACTCTATACCCTACACTCTAAACTCTATACCCTACACTCTACACACTATACCCTACACTCTATACACTACACTCTATACCATACACTCTACACTCTATACCCTACACTCTTTACCATACACTCAATACCCTACACTCTACACTCTATACCCTACACTCTATACCATACACTCTACACTCTACACCCTACACTCTATACCATACACTCAATACCCTACACTCTACACTCTATACCCTACACTCTATACCCTACACTCTATACCCTACACTATACACTCTATACCCTACACACTACACCATACACTCTATACCCTATACCCTATACCCTACACTCTATACCCTACAATCTATACCCTACACTCTATACCCTACACTCTACACTCTATACCCTACACTCTATACCATACACTCTATACCCTACACTCTATACCCTACACTCTATACCCTACACTCTATACCCTACACTCTATACCATACACTCTATAACCTACACTCTATACCATACACTCTATACCCTACACTCTATACCCTAAACTCTACACTCTATACCCTACACTCTATAACATACACTCTATACACTACACTCTATACCTTACACTCTATACCCTACACTTTACACTCTACACCCTACACTCTACATTCTATACCCTACACTCTATACCCTACACTCTATACTCTACACTCTATACCATACACTCTATACCCTACACTCTATACACTACACTCTACACTCTATACCCTACACTCTATACCCTACACTCTATACCCTACACTCTATACCATACACTCTATACTCTACACCCTACAGTCTATACCATACACTCAATACCCTACACTCTACACTCTATACCCTACACTCTATACCCTACACTCTATACTCTACACTCTATACCCTACACTCTACACTCTATACCCTACACTCTATACCATACACTCTATACCCTACACTCTATACCCTACACTCTATACCCTACACTCTATACCATACACTCTATACCCTACACTCTATACCCTAAACTCTACACTCTATACCCTACACTCTATAACATACACTCTATACACTACACTCTATACCTTACACTCTATACCCTACATTTTACACTCTACACCCTACACTCTACATTCTATACCCTACACTCTATACCCTACACTCTATACCCTACACTCTATACTCTACACTCAATACCCTACACTCTACACTCTATACCCTACACTCTATACCATACACTCTATACCCTACACACTACACCATACACTCTATACCCTATACCCTATACCCTACACTCTATACCCTACAATCTATACCCTACACTCTATACCCTACACTCTACACTCTATACCCTACACTCTATACCATACACTCTATACCCTACACTCTATACCCTACACTCTATACCCTACACTCTATACCCTACACTCTATACCATACACTCTATACCCTACACTCTATACCCTAAACTCTACACTCTATACCCTACACTCTATAACATACACTCTATACACTACACTCTATACCTTACACTCTATACCCTACACTTTACACTCTACACCCTACACTCTACATTCTATACCCTACACTCTATACCCTACACTCTATACTCCACACTCTATACCATATACTCTATACCCTACACTCTATACACTACACTCTACACTCTTTACCCTACACTCTATAGCCTACACTCTATACCCTACACTCTATACCCTACACCCTACACTCTATACCCTACACTCTATACCCTACACTCTACACTTTATACCCTACACTCTATACTATACACTCTATACCCTACACTCTACACTTTATACCCTACACTGTATATCAAACACTCTATACCCTACACTCTATACCCTACACTCTATACCCTACACTATACACTCTATACCCTACACTCTACACTGTATACCATACACTCTATGCCCCACACTCTATACCCTAAACTCTACACTCTATACCCTACACTCTACACCATAAGCTCTATACCCTACACTCTATACTCTACACTCTATAACCTACACTCTATAACATACACTACACTCTATACCCTACACTGTATACCCTACACTCTATACCCTACACTCTATACCCTACACTCTATACCCTACACTCTAAACTCTATACCCTACACTCTATAACATACACTCTATACCCTACACTCTATACCCTACACTCTATACCATACACTCTACACCATACACTCTACACCATACACTCTACACCATACACTCTACACCATACACTCTATAGCATACACTCTATACCCTACACTATACACTCTATACCCTACACTCTATACCCTACACTCTATACCCTACACTATACACTCTATACCCTACACTCTACACTTTATACCCTACACTCTATACCCTACACTCTACAACCTGCACTCTATACCCTACACTCTACACTCTATACCCTACACTCTATACCCTACACTCTATACCCTACACTCTATAGCCTACACTCTATACCCTGCACTCTATACCCTACACTCTATACCCTACACTCTACTCCCTACACTCTACACCCTACACTCTACACTCTATACCTTACACTCTACACTCTATTCCCTACACTCTATACCCTACACTCTATACCCTACATTCTATACCCTACACTCTACACCCTACACTCTATACCCTACACTCTATACCCTACACTCTACACTCTATACCCTACACGCCACACTCTATATTCTACAGTCTATACCCTACACTCTATACCCTACACTCTATACCATACACTCTACACTCTACACTCTATATCCTACACTCCATACCCTACACCCTACACTCTATACCCTACACTCTATACCCTACACTCTACACCCTACACCCTACACTCTACACCCTACACTCTACACCCTACACTCTATACCCTATACCCTACACTCTATACCCTACACTCTATACCCTACACTCTATACCCTACACTCTACACTCTATACCCTACACTCTATAGCCTACACTCTATACCCTACAGTATATATCCTACACTCTATACCCTACACTCTACACCTTACACCCTACACTCTATTCCCTACACTCTATGCCCTACACTCTATAACATACACTCTATACCCTACACTCTATACCCTACACTCTATACCATACACTCTACACCATACACTCTACACCATACACTCTACACCATACACTCTACACCATACACTCTATAGCATACACTCTATACCCTACACTATACACTCTATACCCTACACTCTATACCCTACACTCTATACCCTACACTATACACTCTATACCCTACACTCTACACTTTATACCCTACACTCTATACCCTACACTCTACAACCTGCACTCTATACCCTACACTCTACACTCTATACCCTACACTCTATACCCTACACTCTATACCCTACACTCTATAGCCTACACTCTATACCCTGCACTCTATACCCTACACTCTATACCCTACACTCTACTCCCTACACTCTACACCCTACACTCTACACTCTATACCTTACACTCTACACTCTATTCCCTACACTCTATACCCTACACTCTATACCCTACATTCTATACCCTACACTCTACACCCTACACTCTATACCCTACACTCTATACCCTACACTTTACACTCTATACCCTACACGCCACACTCTATATTCTACAGTCTATACCCTACACTCTATACCCTACACTCTATACCATACACTCTACACTCTACACTCTATATCCTACACTCCATACCCTACACCCTACACTCTATACCCTACACTCTATACCCTACACTCTACACCCTACACCCTACACTCTACACCCTACACTCTACACCCTACACTCTATACCCTATACCCTACACTCTATACCCTACACTCTATACCCTACACTCTATACCCTACACTCTACACTCTATACCCTACACTCTATAGCCTACACTCTATACCCTACAGTATATATCCTACACTCTATACCCTACACTCTACACCTTACACCCTACACTCTATTCCCTACACTCTATACCCTACACTCTATACCCTACACTCTATACCCTACACTCTATACCCTATACCCTACACTCTATACCCTACACTCTACACTCTATACCCTACACTCTACACTCTATACCCTACACTCTACACCCTACACTCTATACCCTACACTCTACACTCTATACCCTACACTATACACTCTATACCCTACACTCTACACTTTATACCCTACACTCTATTCCCTACACTCTACAACCTTCACTCTATACCCTACACTCTACACTCTATACCCTACACTCTATACCCTACACTCTATACCCTCCACTCTATACCCTACACTCTATACCCTACACTCTATAGCCTACACTCTATACCCTGCACTCTATACCATACACTCTATACCATACACTCTATACCAAACACTCTATACCATACACTCTATACCCTACACTCTACACCCTACAATCTACACCCTACACTCTATACCTTACACTCTATACCCTACACTCTACTCCCTACACTCTACACCCTACACTCTACACCCTACAATCTACACTCTATACCTTAAACTCTACACTCAATTCCCTAAACTCTATACCCTACACTCTATACCCTACACTCTAAACCCTACATTCTATACCCTACACTCTACACCCTACACTCTATACCCTACACTCTATACCCTACACTCTACACTCTATACCCTACACGCCACACTCTATACCCTACAGTCTATACCCTACACTCTATACCCTACACTCTATACCATACACTCTACACTCCACACTCTATACCCTACACTCTATACCCTACACTCTATACCCTACACTCTATACCCTACACTCTATACCCTACACTCTACACCCTACACCCTACAATCTACACCCTACACTCTACACCCTACACTCTATACCCTATACCCTATACCCTACACTCTATACCCTACACTCTATACCCTACACTCTATACCCTACACTCTACACTCTATACTCTACACTCTATAGCCTACACTCTATACCCTACAGTATATACCCTACACTCTATACCCTACACTCTACACCTTACACCCTACACTCTATTCCCTACACTCTATACCCTACACTCTATACCCTACACTCTATACCCTACACTCTATACCCTACACTCTATACCCTACACTCTATACCCTACACTCTACACTCTATACCCTACACTCTATACCCTACACTCTTCGTCACACTCCATACCCTACACTCTATACCCTACACTCTACACTCTATACCCTACACTCTACACTCTATACCCTACACTCTATACCCTACACTCTACACTCTATACCCTACACTCTACACTCTACTCCCTACACTCTACACTCTATACCCTACACTCTACACTCTATACCCTACACTCTACTCCCTACACTCTACACCCTACAATCTACACCCTACACTCTATACCCTACACTCTACACCCTACACTCTATACCCTACACTCTATACCCTACACTCTATACCCTATACCCTACACCCTACACTCTGCACCCTACACTCTACACCCTACACCCTGCACTCTGTACCCTACACTCTATACCCTACACTCTACACTCTTTACCCTACACTCTATACCCTACACTCTATACCCTACACTCTACACTCTGTACCCTACACTCTATACCTTACACTCTATACCCTACATTCTATACCCTACACTCTATACCATACACTCTACACTCTATACCCTACACTCTATACATACACTCTATACCCTACACTCTATACCCTACACTATACACCCTACACTCTAATCCCTACACTCTACACCCTACACTCTACACCCTACACTCTACACCCTACACTCTATACCATACACTCTACACTTTATACCCTACACTCTATACCCTACACTCTATACCCTACACTCTATATCCTACACTCTATACCCTACACTCTACACTCTATACCCTACACTCTATAGCCTACACTCTATACCCTACAGTATATACCCTACACTCTATACCCTACACTCTACACCTTACACCCTACACTCTATTCCCTACACTCTATACCCTACACTCTATACCCTACACTCTACACTCTATACCCTACACTCTATACCCTACACTCTATACCCTACACTCTATACGCCACACTCTATACCCTACACCCTACACTCTATACCCTACACTCTACACTCTATACCCTACACTCTACACTCTATACCCTACACTCTATACCCTACACTCTATACCCTACACTCTACACTCTATACCCTACACTCTACACTCTACTCCCTACACTCTACACTCTATACCCTACACTCTACACTCTATACCCTACACTCTACTCCCTACACTCTACACCCTACACTCTATACCCTACACTCTACACCCTACACCCTACACTCTATACCCTACACTCTATACCCTATACCCTACACTCTACACTCTATACCCTACACTCTATACGCTACACTCTACACCCTACACTCTACACCCTACACTCTACACCCTACACCCTGCACTCTGTACCCTACACTCTATACCCTACACTCTACACTCTTTACCCTACACTCTATACCCTACACTCTATACCCTACACTCTACACTCTATACCCTACACTCTATACCCTACACTCTATACCCTACACTCTATACCCTACACTCTATACCCTACACTCTACACTCTATACCCTACACTCTATACCCTACACTCTATACCCTACACTCTATACCCTACACTCTATACCATACACTCTACACTCTATACCCTACACTCTATACCCTACACTCTATACCCTACACTCTATACCATACACTATACACCCTACACTCTAATCCCTACACTCTACACTCTATACCCTATAATCTACACCCTACACTCTACACCCTACACCCTACACTCTACACCCTACACACTATACCCTATACTCTACACCCTACACTCTATACCATACACTCTACACTTTATACCCTACACTCTATACCCTACACTCTATACCCTACACTCTATACCCTACACTCTATACCCTACACTCTATACACTACACTCTATACACTACACCCTACGCACTATACGCTACACTCTATACCCTACACTCTATACCCTACACTCCATACCCTACACTCAACACTCTATACCCTACACTCTACACCCTGCACTCTATACCCTACACTCTACACCCTACACTCTATACCCTACACTCTATACTCTACACTCTATACCCTACACTCTATACCCTACACTCTATACCCTACACTCTACACTCTACACTCTATACCCTACACTCTATAACATACACTCTATACCCTACACTCTATACCCTACACTCTATACCATACACTACACTCTATACCATACACTCTAAAGCATACACTCTATACCCTACACTCTATACACTACACTCTATACCATACACTCTACACCCTACACTCTCATCCCTACACTCTACACTCAATACCCTACACTCTATACCCTACACTCTATACCCTAAACTCTATACCCTAAACTCTACACCCTACACTCTACACCCTACACACTATACCCTACACTCTATACCATACACTCTACACCCTACACTCTATACCATACACTCTACACTCTATACCCTACACTCTATACCCTACACTCTATTCCCTACACTCTATACCCTACACTCTATACCCTACACTCTACACTCTATACCCTACACTATACCCTACACTCTATACACTACACCCTACGCACTATACGCTACCCTCTATACCCTACACTCTATACCCTACACTCACTCTATACCCTACACTCCATAACATACACTCTATACCCTACACTCTATACCCTACACTCTATACCCTACACTCTACACTCTATACCCTACACTCTACACCCTACACTCTATACCCTACACTCTATACCATCTACACTCTATACCCTACACTCTACACCCTACACTCTATAACATACACTCTATACCCTACACTCTATACCCTACACTCTATACCATACACTACACTCTATACCATACACTCTACAGCATACACTCTATACCCTACACTCTATACCCTACACTCTATACCCTATACCCTACACTCTATACACTACACTCTATACCATACACTCTACACCCTACACTCTACACCCTACACTCTATACCCTACACTCTATACCCTACACTCTACACTCTATACCCTACACTCTATACCCTACACTCTATAACCTACACTCTATAACATACACTACACTCTATACCCTACACTGTATACCCTACACTCTATTCCCTACACTCTATACCCTACACTCTATACCCTACACTCTATACCCTACACTCTATACCCTACACTCTACACTCTATACCCTACACTCTATACCCTACACTCTATATGCCACACTCTATACCCTACACCCTACCCTCTATACCCTACACTCTACACTCTATACCCTACACTCTACACTCTATACCCTACACTCTATACCCTACACTCTATACCCTACACTCTACACTCTATACCCTACACTCTACACTCTACTCCCTACACTCTACACTCTATACCCTACACTCTACACTCTATACCCTACACTCTACTCCCTACACTCTACACCCTACACTCTATACCCTACACTCTACACCCTACACTCTATACCCTACACTCTATACCCTACACTCTATACCCTATACCCTACACTCTACACTCTATACCCTACACTCTATACGCTACACTCTACACCCTACACTCTACACCCTACACTCTACACCCTGCACTCTGTACCCTACACTCTATACCCTACACTCTACACTCTTTACCCTACACTCTATACCCTACACTCTATACCCTACACTCTACACTCTATACCCTACACTCTATACCCTACACTCTATACCCTACACTCTATACCCTACACTCTATACCCTACACTCTACACTCTATACCCTACACTCTATACCCTACACTCTATACCCTAAACTCTATACCATACACTCTACACTCTATACCCTACACTCTATACCCTACACTCTATACCCTACACTCTATACCATACACTATACACCCTACACTCTAATCCCTACACTCTACACTCTATACCCTACAATCTACACCCTACACTCTACACCCTACACCCTACACTCTACACCCTACACACTATACCCTACACCCTACACTCTATACCATACACTCTACAATTTATACCCTACACTCTATACCCTACACTCTATACCCTACACTCTATACCCTACACTCTATACCCTACACTCTATACACTACACCCTATGCACTATACGCTACACTCTATACCCTACACTCTATACCCTACACTCCATACCCTACACTCAACACTCTATACCCTACACTCTACACCCTACACTCTATACCCTACACTCTACACCCTACACTCCATACCCTACACTCTATACCCTACACTCTATACCCTACACTCTATACCCTACACTCTACACTCTATACCCTCTACACTCTATACCCTACACTCTATAACATACACTCTATACCCTACACTCTATACCATACAGTACACTCTATACCATACACTCTAAAGCATACACTCTATACCCTACACTCTATACACTACACTCTATACCATACACTCTACACCCTACACTCTCATCCCTACACTCTACACTCTATACCCTACACTCTATACCCTAAACTCTATACCCTAAACTCTACACCCTACACTCTACACCTTACACACTATACCCTACACTCTATACCATACACATTACACCCTTCACTCTATACCATACACTCTACACTCTATACCCTACACTCTATACCCTACACTCTATTCCCTACAATCTATATCCTACACTCTATACCCTACACTCTATACCCTACACTCTACACTCTATACCCTACACTATACCCTACACTCTATACACTACACCCTACGCACTATACGCTACACTCTATACCCTACACACTATACCCTACACTCACTCTATACCTTACACTCTATAACATACACTCTATACCCTACACTCTATACCCTACACTCTATACCCTACATTCTACACTCTATACCCTACACTCTACACCCTACACTCTATACCCTACACTCTATACCCTCTACACTCTATACCCTACACTCTACACCCTACACTCTATAACATACACTCTATACCCTACACTCTATACCTTACACTCTATACCATACACTACACTCTATACCATACACTCTACAGCATACACTCTATACCCTACACTCTATACCCTACACTCTATACCCTATACCCTACACTCTATACACTACACTCTATACCATACACTCTACACCCTACACTCTACACCCTACACTCTATACCCTACACTCTATACCCTACACTCTACACTCTATACCCTACACTCTATACCCTACACTCTATAACCTACACTCTATAACATACACTACACTCTATACCCTACACTGTATACCCTACACTCTATACCCTACACTCTATACCCTACACTCTATACCCTACACTCTATACCCTACACTCTATACCCTATACTCTACACTCTACACCCTACAACCTACACTCTATACCCTACAATCTATACCCTACACTCTATACCCTACACTCTATACCCTACACTCTATACCCTGCACTCTACACCCTGCACTCTACACTCTAAACCCTACACCCTACACTCTATACCCTACACTCTATACCCTACACTCTACACTCTATACCCTACACTCTATAGCCTACACTCTATACTCTACAGTATATACCCTACACTCTATACCCTACACTCTACACCTTACACTCTACACTCTATTCCCTACACTCTATACCCTACACTCTATACCCTACACTCTACACTCTATACCCTACACTCTATACCCTACACTCTACACGCTATACCCTACACTCTATACGCCACACTCTATACCCTACACCCTACACCCTACACTCTACACACTATACCCTACACCCTACACTCTATACCCTACACTCTATATCCTACACTCTATACCCTGCACTCTAGACCCTGCACTCTACACCCAACACTCTATACCCTACACTCTACAACCTACACTCTATACCCTACACTCTATAACCTACACTCTACACTCTATACCCTACACTCTATAGCCTACACTCTATACCCTACACTCTGCACTCTTTTCCCTACACTCTACACCCTACACTCTATACCTTACACTCTATACCCTACACGCTAAACTCTATACCCTACACTCTACACTCTATACCCTACACTCTATAACATACACTCTATACCCTACACTCTATACCCTACACTCTATACCATACACTCTATACCATACACTCTACACTCTATACCCTACACTCTATACCCTACACTATACACTCTATACCCTACACTCTACACTTTATACCCTACTCTCTATACCCTACAATCTATACCCTACACTCTACAACCTGCACTCTATACCCTACACTCTATACCCTACACCCTACACTCTTTACCCTACACTCTATACCCTACACTCTATACCCTACACTCTATACCCTACACTCTACACTCTACACTCTATACCATACACTCTACACCATACACTCTACACCATACACTCTATACCCTACACTCTATACCCTACACTCTATACCCTACACTCTACACTCTATACCCTACACTCTATACCCTACACTCTATAACCTACACTCTATAACATGCACTACACTCTATACCCTACACTCTATAACCTATACCCTACACTCTATACCCTACACTCTATACCCTACACCCTACACTCTATACCCTACACTCTATACCCTACACTCTATACCCTACACTCTATACCCTACACTCTACACTCTATACCCTACACTCTATAGCCTACATTCTACACTCTACTCTATACCCTACACTCTATACCCTACACTCTAATCCCTACACTCTACACTCTATACCCTACACTCTATACCCTACACTCTATACCCTACACTCTACACCCTACACTCTAATCCCTACACTTTAATCCCTACACCCTACACTCTATACCCTACACTCTATACCCTACAATCTATACCCTACACCCTACACTCTACACCCTACACTCTACACTCTATACCCTACACTCTACACCCTACACTCTATACCCTACACTCTACACCCTGCACTCTGTACCCTACACTCTACACTCTTTACCCTACACTCTATACCCTACACTCTATACCCTACACTCTAATCCCTACACTCTACACTCTATACCCTACACTCTATACCCTACACTCTATACCCTACACTCTAATCCCTACACTCTAATCCCTACACTCTAATCCCTACACCCTAATCCCTACACCCTACACTCTATACCCTACACTCTATACCCTACACTCTATACCCTACACTCTATACCCTACACTCTATACCCTACACCCTACACTCTATACCCTACACTCTAAACCCTACACTCTGCACTCTACACTCTATACCCTTCACTGTACACCCTGCACTCTGTACCCTACACTCTATACCCTACACTCTATACCCTACACTCTATACCCTACACTCTAAACTCTATACCCTACACTCTATACCCTACACTCTATACCATACACTCTACACCATACACTCTACACCATACACTCTACACCATACACTCTACACCATACACTCTATAGCATACACTCTATACCCTACACTATACACTCTATACCCTACACTCTATACCCTACACTCTATACCCTACACTCTATACCCTACACTATACACTCTATACCCTACACTCTACACTTTATACCCTACACTCTATACCCTACACTCTACAACCTGCACTCTATACCCTACACTCTACACTCTATACCCTACACTCTATACCCTACACTCTATACCCTACACTCTATACCCTACACTCTATAGCCTACACTCTATACCCTGCACTCTATACCATACACTCTATACCATACACTCTATACCATACACTCTATACCCTACACTCTACACCCTACACTCTACACCCTACACTCTACACCCTACACACTATACCTTACACTCTATACCCTACACTCTACTCCCTACACTCTACACCCTACACTCTACACCCTACACTCTACACTCTATACCTTACACTCTACACTCTATTCCCTACACTCTATACCCTACACTCTATACCCTACATTCTATACCCTACATTCTATACCCTACACTCTACACCCTACACTCTATACCCTACACTCTACACCCTAAACTCTACACTCTATACCTTACACTCTACACTCTATTCCCTACACTCTATACCCTACACTCTATACCCTACACTCTATACCCTACACTCTATACCCTACACTCTATACCCTACACTCTACACTCTACACCCTACACCCTACACCCTACACTCTATACCCTACAATCTATACCCTACACTCTATACCCTACACTCTATACCCTACACTCTATACCCTGCACTCTACACCCTGCACTCTACACTCTAAACCCCACACCCTACACTCTATACCCTACACTCTATACCCTACACTCTACACTCTATACCCTACACTCTATAGCCTACACTCTATACCCTACAGTATATACCCTACACTCTATACCCTACACTCTACACCTTACACTCTACACTCTATTCCCTACACTCTATACCCTACACTCTATACCCTACACCTACACTCTACACTCTATACCCTACACCCTACACTCTATACCCTACACTGTATATCCTACACTCTATACCCTGCACTCTACACCCTGCACTCTACACCCAACACTCTATACCCTACACTCTACAACCTACACTCTATACCCTACACTCTATAACCTACACTCTATACCCTACACTCTATAGCCTACACTCTATACCCTACACTCTACACTCTATACCCTACACTCTATACCATACACTCTATACCCTACACTCTATACCATACACTCTATACCATACACTCTATACCATACACTCTATACCATACACTCTATACCCTACACTCTACACCCTACACTCTATACCTTACACTCTATACCCTACACGCTAAACTCTATACCCTACACTCTACACTCTATACCCTACACTCTATAACATACACCCTACACCCTACACCCTACACTCTATACCCTACACTCTATACCGTACACTCTATACCATACACTCTATACCATATACTCTACACTCTATACCCTACACTCTATATCATACACTCTACACCATAGACTCTATAGCATACACTCTACACTCTATACCCTACACTCTATACCCTACACTATACACTCTATACCCTACACTCTACACTTTATACCCTACTCTCTATACCCTATACTCCATACCCTACACTCTACAACCTGCACTCTATACCCTACACTCTATACCCTACACCCTACACTCTATACCCTACACTCTTTACCCTACACTCTATACCCTACACTCTATACCCTACAATCTATACCTCACACTCTACACTCTACACTCTATACCATACACTCTACACCATACACTCTACACCATACACTCTATAGCATACACTCTATACCCTACACTATACACTCTACACCCTACACTCTATACCCTACACTCTATACCCTACACTCTACACTCTACACCCTACACTCTATACCCTACACTCTATAACCTACACTCTATAACATACACTACACTCTATACCCTATACCCTTTACTCTATACCCTACACTCTATACCCTACACCCTACACTCTATACCCTACACTCTATACCCTACACTCTATACCCTACACTCCATACCCTACACTCTATACCCTACACTCTATAGCCTACACTCTACACTCTACTCTATACCCTACACTCTATACCCTACACTCTAATCCCTACACTCTACACTCTATACCCTACACTCTATACCCTACACTCTATACCCTACACTCTATACCCTACACTCTACACCCTACACTCTAATCCCTACACTCTAATCCCTACACCCTACACTCTATACCCTACAATCTATACCCTACACCCTACACTCTACACCCTACACTCTACACTCTATACCCTACACTCCATACCCTACACTCTATACCCTACACTCTATACCCTACACTCTATACCCTACACTCTAATCCCTACACTCTAATCCCTACACTCTAATCCCTACACCCTAATCCCTACACCCTACACTCTATACCCTACACTCTATACCCTACACTCTATAACCTACACTCTATACCCTACACCCTACACTCTATACCCTACACTCTACACCCTACACTCTACACTCTACACTCTATCCCTACACTCTACACCCTGCACTCTGTACCCTACACTCTATACCCTACACTCTATACCCTACACTCTATACCCTACACTCTAAACTCTATACCCTACACTCTATACCCTACACTCTATAACATACACTCTATACCCTACACTCTATACCCTACACTCTATACCATACACTCTACACCATACACTCTACACCATACACTCTACACCATACACTCTACACCATACACTCTATAGCATACACTCTATACCCTACACTATACACTCTATACCCTACACTCTATACCCTACACTCTATACCATACACTCTACACCATACACTCTACACCATACACTCTACACCATACACTCTACACCATACACTCTATAGCATACACTCTATACCCTACACTATACACTCTATACCCTACACTCTATACCCTACACTCTATACCCTACACTATACACTCTATACCCTACACTCTACACTTTATACCCTACACTCTATACCCTACACTCTACAACCTGCACTCTATACCCTACACTCTACACTCTATACCCTACACTGTATACCCTACACTCTATACCCTACACTCTATATCCTACACTCTATACCCTACACTCTATAGCCTACACTCTATACCCTGCACTCTATACCATACACTCTATACCATACACTCTATACCATACACTCTATACCATACACTCTAAACCCTACACTCTACACCCTACACTCTACACCCTACACTCTATACCATACACTCTATACCATACACTCTATACCCTACACTCTACTCCCTACACTCTACACCCTACACTCTACACCCTACACTCTACACTCTATACCTTACACTCTACACTCTATTCCCTACACTCTATACCCTACACTCTATACCCTATACTCTATACCCTACATTCTATACCCTACACTCTACACCCTACACTCTATACCCTACACTCTATGCCCTACACTCTACACTCTATACCCTACACGCCACACTCTATACCCTACAGTCTATACCCTACACTCTATACCCTACACTCTATACCATACACTCTACACTCTACACTCTATACCCTACACTCTATACCCTACACTCTATACCCTACACTCTATACCCTACACTCTACACCCTACACCCTACAATCTACACCCTACACTCTACACCCTACACTCTATACCCTATACCCTATACCCTACACTCTATACCCTACACTCTATACCCTACACTCTACACTCTATACCCTACACTCTATACCCTACATTCTATACCCTACACTCTATACCCTACACTCTATACCCTACACTCTACACTCTATACCCTACACTCTACACTCTATACCCTACACTCTATACCCTATACTCTATATCCTAAACTCTACACTCTATTCCCTACACTCTATACCCTACACTCTATACCCTACACTCTATACCCTACACTCTATACCCTACACTCTATACGCCACACTCTATACCCTACACTCTATACCCTACACTCTACACTCTATACCCTACACTCTACACTCTATACCCTACACTCTATACCCTACACTCTATACCCTACACTCTACACTCTATACCCTACACTCTACACTCTACTCCCTACACTCTACTCCCTACACTCTATACCCTACACTCTACACCCTACACTCTATACCCTACACTCTATACCCTACACTCTATACCCTACACTCTATACCCTATACCCTACACCCTACACTCTACACCCTACACTCTACACCCTACATCCTGCACTCTGTACCCTACACTCTATACCCTACACTTTACACTCTTTACCCTACACTCTATACCCTACACTCTATACTCTATACCCTACACCCTACACTCTAATCCCTACACTCTAATCCCTACACCCTACACTCTATACCCTACACTCTATACCCTACACTCTATACCCTACAATCTATACCCTACACCCTACACTCTACACCCTACACTCTACACTCTATACCCTACACTCTATACCCTACACTCTACACTCTGTACCCTACACTCTACACCCTACACTCTATACCCTACACTCTATACCCAACAATCTATACCCTACACCCTACACTCTACACCCTACACCCTGCACTCTGTACCCTACGCTCTATACCCTACACTCTACACTCTTTACCCTACACTCTATACCCTACACTCTATACCCTATACCCTACACCCTACACTCTAATCCCTACACTCTAATCCCTACACCCTACACTCTATACCCTACACTCTATACCCTACACTCTGTACCCTACAATCTATACCCTACACCCTACACTCTACACCCTACACTCTACACTCTATACCCTACACTCTACACCCTACACTCTATAACCTACACTCTACACCCTGCACTCTGTACCCTACACTCTACACTCTTTACCCTACACTCTATACCCTACACTGTATACCCTACACTCTAATCCCTACACTCTACACTCTATACCCTACACTCTATACCCTACACTCTAATCCCTACACCCTAATCCCTACACCCTACACTCTACACCCTAATCCCTACACCCTACACTCTATACCCTACACTCTATACCCTACACTCTATACCCTACACTCTATACCCTACACCCTACACTCTATACCCTACACTCTACACCCTACACTCTACACTCTACACTCTATACCCTACACTCTACACCCTGCACTCTGTACCCTACACTCTATACCCTACACTCTATACCCTACACTCTATACCCTACACTCTATACCCTACACTCTAAACTCTATACCCTACACTCTATACCGTACACTCGATAACATACACTCTATACCCTACACTCTATACCCTACACTCTATACCATACACTCTACACCATACACTCTACACCATACACTCTACACCATACACTCTACACCATACACTCTATAGCATACACTCTATACCCTACACTATACACTCTATACCCTACACTCTATACCCTACACTCTATACCTTACACTATACACTCTATACCCTACACTCTACACTTTATACCCTACACTCTATACCCTACACTCTACAACCTGCACTCTATACCCTACACTCTACACTCTATACCCTACAGTCTATACCCGACACTCTATACCCTACACTCTATACCCTACACTCTATAGCCTACACTCTATACCCTGCACTCTATACCATACACTCTATACCATACACTCTATACCATACACTCTATACGCTACACTCTACACCCTACACTCTACACCCTACACTCTATACCTGACACTCTATACCCTACACTCTACTCCCTACACTCTACACCCTACACTCTACACCCTACACTCTACACTCTATACCTTACACTCTACACTCTATTCCCTACACTCTATACCCTACACTCTATACCCTACACTCTATACCCTACATTCTATACCCTACACTCTACACCCTACACTCTATACCCTACACTCTACACCCTAAACTCTACACTCTATACCTTACACTCTACACTCTATTCCCTACACTCTATACCCTACACTCTATACCCTACACTCTATGCCCTACACTCTATACCCTACACTCTATACCCTACACTCTATACCCTACACTCTATACCCTACACTCTATACCCTACACTCTACACTTTACACTCTATACCATACACTCTACACCATACACTCTATAGCATACACTCTATACCCTACACTATACACTCTACACCCTACACTCTATACCCTACACTCTATACCCTACACTCTACACTCTATACCCTACACTCTATACCCTACACTCTATAACCTACACTCTATAACATACACTACACTCTATACCCTACACTCTATACCCTATACCCTACACTCTATACCCTACACTCTATACCCTACACCCTACACTCTATACCCTACACTCTATACCCTACACTCTATACCCTACACTCTGCACTCTGTACCCTACACTCTATAGCCTACACTCTACACTCTACTCTATACCCTACACTCTATACCCTACACTCTAATCCCTACACTCTATATGCCACACTCTATACCCTACACCCTACCCTCTATACCCTACACTCTACACTCTATACCCTACACTCTACACTCTATACCCTACACTCTATACCCTACACTCTATACCCTAAACTCTACACTCTATACCCTACACTCTACACTCTACTCCCTACACTCTACACTCTATACCCTACACTCTACACTCTATACCCTACACTCTACTCCCTACACTCTACACCCTACACTCTATACCCTACACTCTACACCCTACACTCTATACCCTACACTCTATACCCTACACTCTATACCCTATACCCTACACTCTACACTCTATACCCTACACTCTATACGCTACACTCTACACCCTACACTCTACACCCTACACTCTACACCCTGCACTCTGTACCCTACACTCTATACCCTACACTCTACACTCTTTACCCTACACTCTATACCCTACACTCTATACCCTACACTCTACACTCTATACCCTACACTCTATACCCTACACTCTATACCCTACACTCTATACCCTACACTCTATACCCTACACTCTACACTCTATACCCTACACTCTATACCCTACACTCTATACCCTAAACTCTATACCATACACTCTACACTCTATACCCTACACTCTATACCCTACACTCTATACCCTACACTCTATACCATACACTATACACCCTACACTCTAATCCCTACACTCTACACTCTATACCCTACAATCTACACCCTACACTCTACACCCTACACCCTACACTCTACACCCTACACACTATACCCTACACCCTACACTCTATACCATACACTCTACAATTTATACCCTACACTCTATACCCTACACTCTATACCCTACACTCTATACCCTACACTCTATACCCTACACTCTATACACTACACCCTATGCACTATACGCTACACTCTATACCCTACACTCTATACCCTACACTCCATACCCTACACTCAACACTCTATACCCTACACTCTACACCCTACACTCTATACCCTACACTCTACACCCTACACTCCATACCCTACACTCTATACCCTACACTCTATACCCTACACTCTATACCCTACACTCTACACTCTATACCCTCTACACTCTATACCCTACACTCTATAACATACACTCTATACCCTACACTCTATACCATACAGTACACTCTATACCATACACTCTAAAGCATACACTCTATACCCTACACTCTATACACTACACTCTATACCATACACTCTACACCCTACACTCTCATCCCTACACTCTACACTCTATACCCTACACTCTATACCCTAAACTCTATACCCTAAACTCTACACCCTACACTCTACACCTTACACACTATACCCTACACTCTATACCATACACATTACACCCTTCACTCTATACCATACACTCTACACTCTATACCCTACACTCTATACCCTACACTCTATTCCCTACAATCTATACCCTACACTCTATACCCTACACTCTATACCCTACACTCTACACTCTATACCCTACACTATACCCTACACTCTATACACTACACCCTACGCACTATACGCTACACTCTATACCCTACACACTATACCCTACACTCACTCTATACCTTACACTCTATAACATACACTCTATACCCTACACTCTATACCCTACACTCTATACCCTACATTCTACACTCTATACCCTACACTCTACACCCTACACTCTATACCCTACACTCTATACCCTCTACACTCTATACCCTACACTCTACACCCTACACTCTATAACATACACTCTATACCCTACACTCTATACCTTACACTCTATACCATACACTACACTCTATACCATACACTCTACAGCATACACTCTATACCCTACACTCTATACCCTACACTCTATACCCTATACCCTACACTCTATACACTACACTCTATACCATACACTCTACACCCTACACTCTACACCCTACACTCTATACCCTACACTCTATACCCTACACTCTACACTCTATACCCTACACTCTATACCCTACACTCTATAACCTACACTCTATAACATACACTACACTCTATACCCTACACTGTATACCCTACACTCTATACCCTACACTCTATACCCTACACTCTATACCCTACACTCTATACCCTACACTCTATACCCTATACTCTACACTCTACACCCTACAACCTACACTCTATACCCTACAATCTATACCCTACACTCTATACCCTACACTCTATACCCTACACTCTATACCCTGCACTCTACACCCTGCACTCTACACTCTAAACCCTACACCCTACACTCTATACCCTACACTCTATACCCTACACTCTACACTCTATACCCTACACTCTATAGCCTACACTCTATACTCTACAGTATATACCCTACACTCTATACCCTACACTCTACACCTTACACTCTACACTCTATTCCCTACACTCTATACCCTACACTCTATACCCTACACTCTACACTCTATACCCTACACTCTATACCCTACACTCTACACGCTATACCCTACACTCTATACGCCACACTCTATACCCTACACCCTACACCCTACACTCTACACACTATACCCTACACCCTACACTCTATACCCTACACTCTATATCCTACACTCTATACCCTGCACTCTAGACCCTGCACTCTACACCCAACACTCTATACCCTACACTCTACAACCTACACTCTATACCCTACACTCTATAACCTACACTCTACACTCTATACCCTACACTCTATAGCCTACACTCTATACCCTACACTCTACACTCTATACCCTACACTCTATACCATACACTCTATACCCTACACTCTATACCATACACTCTATACCATACACTCTATACCATACACTCTATACCATACACTCTATACCCTACACTCTACACCCTACACTCTACACCCTACACTCTATACCTTACACTCTATACCCTACACGCTAAACTCTATACCCTACACTCTACACTCTATACCCTACACTCTATAACATACACTCTATACCCTACACTCTATACCCTACACTCTATACCATACACTCTATACCATACACTCTACACTCTATACCCTACACTCTATACCCTACACTATACACTCTATACCCTACACTCTACACTTTATACCCTACTCTCTATACCCTACAATCTATACCCTACACTCTACAACCTGCACTCTATACCCTACACTCTATACCCTACACCCTACACTCTTTACCCTACACTCTATACCCTACACTCTATACCCTACACTCTATACCCTACACTCTACACTCTACACTCTATACCATACACTCTACACCATACACTCTACACCATACACTCTATACCCTACACTCTATACCCTACACTCTATACCCTACACTCTACACTCTATACCCTACACTCTATACCCTACACTCTATAACCTACACTCTATAACATGCACTACACTCTATACCCTACACTCTATAACCTATACCCTACACTCTATACCCTACACTCTATACCCTACACCCTACACTCTATACCCTACACTCTATACCCTACACTCTATACCCTACACTCTATACCCTACACTCTACACTCTATACCCTACACTCTATAGCCTACATTCTACACTCTACTCTATACCCTACACTCTATACCCTACACTCTAATCCCTACACTCTACACTCTATACCCTACACTCTATACCCTACACTCTATACCCTACACTCTACACCCTACACTCTAATCCCTACACTTTAATCCCTACACCCTACACTCTATACCCTACACTCTATACCCTACAATCTATACCCTACACCCTACACTCTACACCCTACACTCTACACTCTATACCCTACACTCTACACCCTACACTCTATACCCTACACTCTACACCCTGCACTCTGTACCCTACACTCTACACTCTTTACCCTACACTCTATACCCTACACTCTATACCCTACACTCTAATCCCTACACTCTACACTCTATACCCTACACTCTATACCCTACACTCTATACCCTACACTCTAATCCCTACACTCTAATCCCTACACTCTAATCCCTACACCCTAATCCCTACACCCTACACTCTATACCCTACACTCTATACCCTACACTCTATACCCTACACTCTATACCCTACACTCTATACCCTACACCCTACACTCTATACCCTACACTCTAAACCCTACACTCTGCACTCTACACTCTATACCCTTCACTCTACACCCTGCACTCTGTACCCTACACTCTATACCCTACACTCTATACCCTACACTCTATACCCTACACTCTAAACTCTATACCCTACACTCTATACCCTACACTCTATACCATACACTGTACACCATACACTCTACACCATACACTCTACACCATACACTCTACACCATACACTCTATAGCATACACTCTATACCCTACACTATACACTCTATACCCTACACTCTATACCCTACACTCTATACCCTACACTATACACTCTATACCCTACACTCTACACTTTATACCCTACACTCTATACCCTACACTCTACAACCTGCACTCTATACCCTACACTCTACACTCTATACCCTACACTCTATACCCTACACTCTATATCCTACACTCTATAGCCTACACTCTATACCCTGCACTCTATACCATACACTCTATACCATACACTCTATACCATACACTCTATACCCTACACTCTACACCCTACACTCTACACCCTACACTCTACACCCTACACACTATACCTTACACTCTATACCCTACACTCTACTCCCTACACTCTACACCCTACACTCTACACCCTACACTCTACACTCTATACCTTACACTCTACACTCTATTCCCTACACTCTATACCCTACACTCTATACCCTACATTCTATACCCTACATTCTATACCCTACACTCTACACCCTAAACTCTACACTCTATACCTTACACTCTACACTCTATTCCCTACACTCTATACCCTACACTCTATACCCTACACTCTATACCCTACACTCTATACCCTACACTCTACACTCTACACCCTACACCCTACACCCTACACTCTATACCCTACAATCTATACCCTACACTCTATACCCTACACTCTATACCCTACACTCTATACCCTGCACTCTACACCCTGCACTCTACACTCTAAACCCCACACCCTACACTCTATACCCTACACTCTATACCCTACACTCTACACTCTATACCCTACACTCTATAGCCTACACTCTATACCCTACAGTATATACCCTACACTCTATACCCTACACTCTACACCTTACACTCTACACTCTATTCCCTACACTCTATACCCTACACTCTATACCCTACACCTACACTCTACACTCTATACCCTACACCCTACACTCTATACCCTACACTGTATATCCTACACTCTATACCCTGCACTCTACACCCTGCACTCTACACCCAACACTCTATACCCTACACTCTACAACCTACACTCTATACCCTACACTCTATAACCTACACTCTACACTCTATACCCTACACTCTATAGCCTACACTCTATACCCTACACTCTACACTCTATACCCTACACTCTATACCATACACTCTATACCCTACACTCTATACCATACACTCTATACCATACACTCTATACCATACACTCTATACCATACACTCTATACCCTACACTCTACACCCTACACTCTATACCTTACACTCTATACCCTACACGCTAAACTCTATACCCTACACTCTACACTCTATACCCTACACTCTATAACATACACCCTACACCCTACACCCTACACTCTATACCCTACACTCTATACCGTACACTCTATACCATACACTCTGTACCATATACTCTACACTCTATACCCTACACTCTATACCATACACTCTACACCATAGACTCTATAGCATACACTCTACACTCTATACCCTACACTCTATACCCTACACTATACACTCTATACCCTACACTCTACACTTTATACCCTACTCTCTATACCCTATACTCCATACTCTACACTCTACAACCTGCACTCTATACCCTACACTCTATACCCTACACCCTACACTCTATACCCTACACTCTTTACCCTACACTCTATACCCTACACTCTATACCCTACAATCTATACCTCACACTCTACACTCTACACTCTATACCATACACTCTACACCATACACTCTACACCATACACTCTATAGCATACACTCTATACCCTACACTATACACTCTACACCCTACACTCTATACCCTACACTCTATACCCTACACTCTACACTCTACACCCTACACTCTATACCCTACACTCTATAACCTACACTCTATAACATACACTACACTCTATACCCTACACTCTATACCCTATACCCTTTACTCTATACCCTACACTCTATACCCTACACCCTACACTCTATACCCTACACTCTATACCCTACACTCTATACCCTACACTCCATACCCTACACTCTATACCCTACACTCTATAGCCTACACTCTACACTCTACTCTATACCCTACACTCTATACCCTACACTCTAATCCCTACACTCTACACTCTATACCCTACACTCTATACCCTACACTCTATACCCTACACTCTACACCCTACACTCTAATCCCTACACTCTAATCCCTACACCCTACACTCTATACCCTACAATCTATACCCTACACCCTACACTCTACACCCTACACTCTACACTCTATACCCTACACTCTACACCCTACACTCTATACCCTACACTCTACACCCTGCACTCTGTACCCTACACTCTACACTCTTTACCTTACACTCTATACCCTACACTTTATACCCTATACTCTAATCCCTACACCCTACACTCTATACCCTACAATCTATACCCTACACCCTACACTCTACACCCTACACTCTACACTCTATACCCTACACTCTACACCCTACACTCTATACCCTACACTCTACACCCTGCACTCTGTACCCTACACTCTACACTCTTTACCTTACACTCTATACCCTACACTTTATACCCTATACTCTAATCCCTACACTCTACACTCCATACCCTACACTCTATACCCTACACTCTATACCCTACACTCTATACCCTACACTCTAATCCCTACACTCTAATCCCTACACTCTAATCCCTACACCCTAATCCCTACACCCTACACTCTATACCCTACACTCTATACCCTACACTCTATACCCTACACTCTATACCCTACACCCTACACTCTATACCCTACACTCTACACCCTACACTCTACACTCTACACTCTATCCCTACACTCTACACCCTGCACTCTGTACCCTACACTCTATACCCTACACTCTATACCCTACACTCTATACCCTACACTCTAAACTCTATACCCTACACTCTATACCCTACACTCTATAACATACACTCTATACCCTACACTCTATACCCTACACTCTATACCATACACTCTACACCATACACTCTACACCATACACTCTACACCATACACTCTACACCATACACTCTATAGCATACACTCTATACCCTACACTATACACTCTATACCCTACACTCTATACCCTACACTCTATACCATACACTCTACACCATACACTCTACACCATACACTCTACACCATACACTCTACACCATACACTCTATAGCATACACTCTATACCCTACACTATACACTCTATACCCTACACTCTATACCCTACACTCTATACCCTACACTATACACTCTATACCCTACACTCTACACTTTATACCCTACACTCTATACCCTACACTCTACAACCTGCACTCTATACCCTACACTCTACACTCTATACCCTACACTGTATACCCTACACTCTATACCCTACACTCTATATCCTACACTCTATACCCTACACTCTATAGCCTACACTCTATACCCTGCACTCTATACCATACACTCTATACCATACACTCTATACCATACACTCTATACCATACACTCTAAACCCTACACTCTACACCCTACACTCTACACCCTACACTCTATACCATACACTCTATACCATACACTCTATACCCTACACTCTACTCCCTACACTCTACACCCTACACTCTACACCCTACACTCTACACTCTATACCTTACACTCTACACTCTATTCCCTACACTCTATACCCTACACTCTATACCCTATACTCTATACCCTACATTCTATACCCTACACTCTACACCCTACACTCTATACCCTACACTCTATGCCCTACACTCTACACTCTATACCCTACACGCCACACTCTATACCCTACAGTCTATACCCTACACTCTATACCCTACACTCTATACCATACACTCTACACTCTACACTCTATACCCTACACTCTATACCCTACACTCTATACCCTACACTCTATACCCTACACTCTATACCCTACACTCTACACCCTACACCCTACAATCTACACCCTACACTCTACACCCTACACTCTATACCCTATACCCTATACCCTACACTCTATACCCTACACTCTATACCCTACACTCTACACTCTATACCCTACACTCTATACCCTACATTCTATACCCTACACTCTATACCCTACACTCTATACCCTACACTCTACACTCTATACCCTACACTCTACACTCTATACCCTACACTCTATACCCTATACTCTATATCCTAAACTCTACACTCTATTCCCTACACTCTATACCCTACACTCTATACCCTACACTCTATACCCTATACTCTATACCCTACACTCTATACGCCACACTCTATACCCTACACTCTATACCCTACACTCTACACTCTATACCCTACACTCTACACTCTATACCCTACACTCTATACCCTACACTCTATACCCTACACTCTACACTCTATACCCTACACTCTACACTCTACTCCCTACACTCTACTCCCTACACTCTATACCCTACACTCTACACCCTACACTCTATACCCTACACTCTATACCCTACACTCTATACCCTACACTCTATACCCTATACCCTACACCCTACACTCTACACCCTACACTCTACACCCTACATCCTGCACTCTGTACCCTACACTCTATACCCTACACTTTACACTCTTTACCCTACACTCTATACCCTACACTCTATACCCTATACCCTACACCCTACACTCTAATCCCTACACTCTAATCCCTACACCCTACACTCTATACCCTACACTCTATACCCTACACTCTATACCCTACAATCTATACCCTACACCCTACACTCTACACCCTACACTCTACACTCTATACCCTACACTCTATACCCTACACTCTACACTCTGTACCCTACACTCTACACCCTACACTCTATACCCTACACTCTATACCCAACAATCTATACCCTACACCCTACACTCTACACCCTACACCCTGCACTCTGTACCCTACACTCTATACCCTACACTCTACACTCTTTACCCTACACTCTATACCCTACACTCTATACCCTATACCCTACACCCTACACTCTAATCCCTACACTCTGATCCCTACACCCTACACTCTATACCCTACACTCTATACCCTACACTCTGTACCCTACAATCTATACCCTACACCCTACACTCTACACCCTACACTCTACACTCTATACCCTACACTCTACACCCTACACTCTATAACCTACACTCTACACCCTGCACTCTGTACCCTACACTCTACACTCTTTACCCTACACTCTATACCCTACACTGTATACCCTACACTCTAATCCCTACACTCTACACTCTATACCCTACACTCTATACCCTACACTCTAATCCCTACACCCTAATCCCTACACCCTACACTCTACACCCTAATCCCTACACCCTACACTCTATACCCTACACTCTATACCCTACACTCTATACCCTACACTCTATACCCTACACCCTACACTCTATACCCTACACTCTACACCCTACACTCTACACTCTACACTCTATACCCTACACTCTACACCCTGCACTCTGTACCCTACACTCTATACCCTACACTCTATACCCTACACTCTATACCCTACACTCTATACCCTACACTCTAAACTCTATACCCTACACTCTATAACGTACACTCTATAACATACACTCTATACCCTACACTCTATACCCTACACTCTATACCATACACTCTACACCATACACTCTACACCATACACTCTACACCATACACTCTACACCATACACTCTATAGCATACACTCTATACCCTACACTATACACTCTATACCCTACACTCTATACCCTACACTCTATACCTTACACTATACACTCTATACCCTACACTCTACACTTTATACCCTACACTCTATACCCTACACTCTACAACCTGCACTCTATACCCTACACTCTACACTCTATACCCTACAGTCTATACCCGACACTCTATACCCTACACTCTATACCCTACACTCTATAGCCTACACTCTATACCCTGCACTCTATACCATACACTCTATACCATACACTCTATACCATACACTCTATACCATACACTCTATACGCTACACTCTACACCCTACACTCTACACCCTACACTCTATACCTGACACTCTATACCCTACACTCTACTCCCTACACTCTACACCCTACACTCTACACCCTACACTCTACACTCTATACCTTACACTCTACACTCTATTCCCTACACTCTATACCCTACACTCTATACCCTACACTCTATACCCTACATTCTATACCCTACACTCTACACCCTACACTCTATACCCTACACTCTACACCCTAAACTCTACACTCTATACCTTACACTCTACACTCTATTCCCTACACTCTATACCCTACACTCTATACCCTACATTCTATGCCCTACACTCTATACCCTACACTCTATACCCTACACTCTATACCCTACACTCTATACCCTACACTCTATACCCTACACTCTACACTTTACACTCTATACCATACACTCTACACCATACACTCTATAGCATACACTCTATACCCTACACTATACACTCTACACCCTACACTCTATACCCTACACTCTATACCCTACACTCTACACTCTATACCCTACACTCTATACCCTACACTCTATAACCTACACTCTATAACATACACTACACTCTATACCCTACACTCTATACCCTATACCCTACACTCTATACCCTACACTCTATACCCTACACCCTACACTCTATACCCTACACTCTATACCCTACACTCTATACCCTACACTCTATACCCTACACTCTGCACTCTATACCCTACACTCTATAGCCTACACTCTACACTCTACTCTATACCCTACACTCTATACCCTACACTCTAATCCCTACACTCTACACTCTATACCCTACACTCTATTCCCTACACTCTATACCCTACACTCTATACCCTACACTCTACACCCTACACTCTAATCCCTACACTCTAATCCCTACACCCTACACTCTATACCCTACACTCTATACCCTACAATCTATACCCTACACCCTACACCCTACACCCTACACTCTATACCCTACACTCTACACCCTGCACTCTGTACCCTACACTCTACACTCTTTACCCTACACTCTATACCCTACACTTTATACCCTACACTCTAATCCCTACACTCTACACTCTATACCCTACACTCTATACCCTACACTCTATACCCTACACTCTAATCCCTACACTCTAATCCCTACACCCTAATCCCTACACCCTTCACTCTATACCCTACACTCTATACCCTACACTCTATACCCTACACCCTACACTCTATACCATACACTCTACACCCTACACTCTACACTCTACACTCTATACCCTACACTCTACACCCTGCACTCTGTACCCTACACTCTATACCCTACACTCTATACCCTACACTCTATACCCTACACTCTAAACTCTATACCCTACACTCTATACCCTACACTCTATAACATACACTCTATACCCTACACTCTATACCCTACACTCTATACCATACACTCTACACCATACACTCTACACCATACACTCTACACCATACACTCTACACCATACACTCTATAGCATGCACTCTATACCCTACACTATACACTCTATACCCTACACTCTATACCCTACACTCTATACCATACACTCTACACCATACACTCTACACCATACACTCTACACCATACACTCTATAGCATACACTCTATACCCTACACTATACACTCTATACCCTACACTCTATACCCTACACTCTATAACCTACACTATACACTCTATACCCTACACTCTACACTTTATACCCTACACTCTATACCCTACACTCTACAACCTGCACTCTATACCCTACACTCTACACTCTGTACCCTACACTCTATACCCTACACTCTATACCCTACGCTCTATACCCTACACTCTATAGCCTACACTCTATACCCTGCACTCTATACCATACACTCTATACCATACACTCTATACCATACACTCTATACCATACACTCTAAACCCTACACTCTACACCCTACACTCTACACCCTACACTCTATACCTTACACTCTATACCCTACACTCTACTCCCTACACTCTACACCCTACACTCTACACCCTACACTCTACACTCTATACCTTACACTCTACACTCTATTCCCTACACTCTATACCCTACACTCTATACCCTACACTCTATACCCTACATTCTATACCCTACACTCTACACCCTACACTCTATACCCTACACTCTATGCCCTACACTCTACACTCTATACCCTACACGCCACACTCTATACCCTACAGTCTATACCCTACACTCTATACCCTACACTCTATACCATACACTCTACACTCTACACTCTATACCCTACACTTTATACCCTACACTCTATACCCTACACTCTATACCCTACACTCTACACCCTACACCCTACAATCTACACCCTACACTCTACACCCTACACTCTATACCCTATACCCTATACCCTACACTCTATACCCTACACTCTATACCCTACACTCTATACCCTACACTCTACACTCTATACCCTACACTCTATACCCTACACTCTATACCCTACACTCTATACCCTACACTCTATACCCTACACTCTACACTCTATACCCTACACTCTACACTCTATACCCTACACTCTATACCCTACACTCTATACCCTACACTCTACACTCTGTTCCCTACACTCTATACCCTACACTCTATACCCTACACTCTATACCCTACACTCTATACCATACACTCTACACTCTATACCCTACACTCTACACTCTACTCCCTACACTCTACACTCTATACCCTACACTCTACACTCTATACCCTACACTCTACTCCCTACACTCTACACCCTACACTCTACACCCTACACTCTATACCCTACACTCTACACCCTACACTCTATACCCTACACTCTATACCCTACACTCTATACCCTACACTCTATACCCTACACTCTATACCCTATACCCTACACCCTACACTCTACACCCTACACTCTACACCCTACACCCTGCACTCTGTACCCTACACTCTATACCCTACACTCTACACTCTTTACCTTACACTCTATACCCTACACTCTATACCCTATACCCTACACCCTACACTCTAATCCCTACACTCTAATCTCTACACCCTACACTCTATACCCTACACTCTATACTCTACACTCTATACCCTACAATCTATACCCTACACCCTACACTCTACACCCTACACTCTACACTCTATACCCTACACTCTATACCCTACACTCTACACTCTTTACCCTACACTCTACACCCTACACTCTATACCCTACACTCTATACCCTACACTCTATACCCTACAATCTATACCCTACACCCTACACTCTACACCCTACACCCTGCACTCTGTACCCTACACTCTATACCCTACACTCTACACTCTTTACCCTACACTCTATACCCTACACTCTATACCCTATACCCTACACCCTACACTCTAATCCCTACACTCTAATCCCTACACCCTACACTCTATACCCTACACTCTATACCCTACACTCTATAGCCTACAATCTATACCCTACACCCTACACTCTACACCCTACACTCTACACCCTACACTCTATACCCTACACTCTACACCCTGCACTCTGTACCCTACACTCTACACTCTTTACCCTACACTCTATACCCTACACTCTAATCCCTACACTCTACACTCTATACCCTACACTCTATACCCTACACTCTAATCCCTACACCCTAATCCCTACACCCTACACTCTATACCCTACACTCTATACCCTACACTCTATACCCTACACCCTACACTCTATACCCTACACTCTACACCCTACACTCTACACTCTACACTCTATACCCTACACTCTACACCCTGCACTCTGTACCCTACACTCTATTCCCTACACTCTATACCCTACACTCTATACCCTACACTCTATACCCTACACTCTAAACTCTATACCCTACACTCTATACCGTACACAGTATAACATACACTCTATACCCTACACTCTATACCCTACACTCTATACCATACACTCTACACCATACACTCTACACCATACACTCTACACCATACACTCTATAGCATACACTCTATACCCTACACTATACACTCTATACCCTACACTCTACACTTTATACCCTACACTCTATACCCTACACTCTACAACCTGCACTCTATACCCTACACTCTACACTCTATACCCTACACTCTATACCCTACACTCTATACCCTACACTCTATAAACTACACTCTATACCCTACACTCTATAGCCTACACTCTATACCCTGCACTCTATACCATACACTCTATACCATACACTCTATACCATACACTCTATACCCTACACTCTACACCCTACACTCTACACCCTACACTCTATACCTTACGCTCTATTCCCTACACTCTACTCCCTACACTCTACACCCTACACTCTACACCCTACACTCTACACTCTATACCTTACACTCTACACTCTATTCCCTACACTCTATACCCTACACTCTATACCCTACACTCTATACCCTACATTCTATACCCTACACTCTACACCATACACTCTATACCCTACACTCTACACCCTAAACTCTACACTCTATACCTTACACTCTACACTCTATTCCCTACACTCTATACCCTGCACTCTATACCCTACACTCTATACCCTACACTCTATACCCTACACTCTATACCCTGCACTCTATACCCTGCACTCTACACCCTGCACTCTACACTCTAAACCCTACACCCTACACTCTATACCCTACACTCTACACTCTATACCCTACACTCTATAGCCTACACTCTATACCCTACAGTATATACCCTACACTCTATACCCTACACTCTACACCTTACACTCTACACTCTATTCCCTACACTCTATACCCTACACTCTATACCCTACACTCTACACTCTATACCCTACACTCTATACTCTACACTCTACACTCTATACCCTACACTCTATACGCCACACTCTATACCCTACACCCTACACTCTACACTGTATACCCTACACCCTACACTCTATACCCTACACTCTATATCCTACACTCTATACCCTGCACTCTACACCCTGCACTCTACACCCAACACTCTATACCCTACACTCTACAACCTACACTCTATACCCTACACTCTATAACCTACACTCTACACTTTATACCCTACACTCTATAGCCTACACTCTATACCCTACACTCTACACTCTATACCCTACACTCTATACCATACACTCTATACCCTACACTCTATACCATACACTCTATACCATACACTCTATACCATACACTCTATACCCTACACTCTACACCCTACACTCTACACCCTACACTCTATACCTTACACTCTATACCCTACACGCTAAACTCTATACCCTACACTCTACACTCTATACCCTACACTCTATAACATACACTCTATACCCTACACTCTATACCCTACACTCTATACCGTACACTCTATACCATACACTCTATACCATACACTCTACACTCTATACCCTACACTCTATACCATACACTCTACACCATACACTCTATAGCATACACTCTACACTCTATACCCTACACTCTATACCCTACACTATACACTCTATACCCTACACTCTACACTTTATACCCTACTCTCTATACCCTACACTCTACAACCTGCACTCTATACCCTACACTCTATACTCTACACCCTACACTCTATACCCTACACTCTATACCCTACACTCTATACCCTACACTCTACACTCTACACTCTATACCATACACTCTACACCATACACTCTACACCATACACTCTACACCATACACTCTATAGCATACACTCTATACCCTACACTATACACTCTATACCCTACACTCTATACCCTACACTCTATACCCTACACTCTACACTCTATACCCTACACTCTATACCCTACACTCTATAACCTACACTCTATAACATACACTACACTCTATACCCTACACTCTATACCCTATACCCTACACTCTATACCCTACACTCTATACCCTACACCCTACACTCTATACCCTACACTCTATACCCTACACTCTATACCCGACACTCTATACCCTACACTCTATACCCTACACTCTACACTCTATACCCTACACTCTATAGCCTACACTCTACACTCTACTCTATACCCTACACTCTATACCCTACACTCTAATCCCTACACTATACACTCTATACCCTACACTCTATACCCTACACTCTATACCCTACACTCTATACCCTACACTCTACACCCTACACTCTAATCCCTACACTCTAATCCCTACACCCTACACTCTATACCCTACACTCTATACCCTACACTCTATACCCTACAATCTATACCCTACACCCTACACTCTACACCCTACACTCTACACTCTATACCCTACACTCTACACCCTACACTCTATACCCTACACTCTACACCCTGCACTCTGTACCCTACACTCTACACTCTTTACCCTACACTCTATACCCTACACTCTATACCCTACACTCTATACCCTACACTCTAATCCCTACACTCTAATCCCTACACCCTAATCCCTACACCCTACACTCTATACCCTACACTCTATACCCTACACTCTATACCCTACACTCTAAACCCTACACTCTATACCCTACACCCTACACTCTATACCCTACACTCTACACCCTACACTCTACACTCTACACTCTATACCCTACACTCTACACCCTGCACTCTGTACCCTACACTCTATACCCTACACTCTATACCCTACACTCTATACCCTACACTCTAAACTCTATACCCTACACTCTATACCCTACACTCTATAACATACACTCTATACCCTACACTCTATACCCTACACTCTATACCATACACTCTACACCATACACTCTACACCATACACTCTACACCATACACTCTACACCATACACTATATAGCATACACTCTATACCCTACACTATACACTCTATACCCTACACTCTATACCCTACACTCTATACCATACACTGTACACCATACACTCTACACCATACACTCTACACCACACACTCTACACCATACACTCTATAGCATACACTCTATACCCTACACTATACACTCTATACCCTACACTCTATACCCTACACTATACACTCTATACCCTACACTCTACACTTTATACCCTACACTCTATACCCTACACTCTACAACCTGCACTCTATACCCTACACTCTACACTCTATACCCTACACTCTATACCCTACACTCTATACCCTACACTCTATAGCCTACACTCTATACCCTGCACTCTATACCATACACTCTATACCATACACTCTATACCATACACTCTATACCATACCCTCTATACCCTACACTCTACACCCTACACTCTACACCCTACACTCTAGACCTTACACTCTATACCCTACACTCTGCTCCCTACACTCTACACCCTACACTCTACACCCTACACTCTACACTCTATACCTTACACTCTACACTCTATTCCCTACACTCTATACCCTACACTCTATACCCTACATTCTATACCCTACACTCTACACCCTACACTCTATACCCTACACTCTATACCCTACACTCTACACTCTATACCCTACACGCCACACTCTATACCCTACAGTCTGTACCCTACACTCTATACCCTACACTCTATACCATACACTCTACACTCTATACCCTACACTCTATACCCTACACTCTATACCCTACACTCTATACCCTACACTCTATACCCTACACTCTACACCCTACACCCTACAATCTACACCCTACACTCTACACCCTACACTCTACACCCTATACCCTATACCCTACACTCTATACCCTACACTCTATACCCTACACTCTATACCCTACACTCTACACTCTATACCCTACACTCTATACCCTACACTCTATACCCTACACTCTATACCCTACACTCTATACCCTACACTCTACACTCTATACCCTACACTCTACACTCTATACCCTACACTCTATACCCTACACTCTATACCCTACACTCTATACCCTACACTCTATACCCTACACTCTACACTCTATACCCTACACGCCACACTCTATACCCTACAGTCTGTACCCTACACTCTATACCCTACACTCTATACCATACACTCTACACTCTATACCCTACACTCTATACCCTACACTCTATACCCTACACTCTATACCCTACACTCTACACCCTACACCCTACAATCTACACCCTACACTCTACACCCTACACTCTATACCCTATACCCTATACCCTACACTCTATACCCTACACTCTACAACCTGCACTCTATACCCTACACTCTACACTCTATACCCTACACTCTATACCCTACACTCTATACCCTACATTCTATACCCTACACTCTATAGCCTACACTCTATACCCTGCACTCTATACCATACACTCTATACCATACACTCTATACCATACACTCTATACCATACACTCTAAACCCTACACTCTACACCCTACACTCTACACCCTACACTCTATACCTTACACTCTATACCCTACACTCTACTCCCTACACTCTACACCCTACACTCTACACCCTACACTCTACACTCTATACCTTACACTCTACACTCTATTCCCTACACTCTATACCCTACACTCTATACCCTACACTCTATACCCTACATTCTATACCCTACACTCTACACCCTACACTCTATACCCTACACTCTATGCCCTACACTCTACACTCTATACCCTACACGCCACACTCTATACCCTACAGTCTATACCCTACACTCTATACCCTACACTCTATACCATACACTCTACACTCTACACTCTATACCCTACACTCTATACCCTACACTCTACAATCTACACCCTACACTCTACACCCTACACTCTATACCCTATACCCTATACCCTACACTCTATACCCTACACTCTATACCCTACACTCTATACCCTACACTCTACACTCTATACCCTACACTCTATACCCTACACTCTATACCCTACACTCTATACCCTACACTCTACACTCTATACCCTACACTCTACACTCTATACCCTACACTCTATACCCTACACTCTATACCCTACACTCTACACTCTATTCCCTACACTCTATACCCTACACTCTATACCCTACACTCTATACCCTACACTCTATACCATACACTCTACACTCTATACCCTACACTCTACACTCTACTCCCTACACTCTACACTCTATACCCTACACTCTACACTCTATACCCTACACTCTACTCCCTACACTCTACACCCTACACTCTACACCCTACACTCTATACCCTACACTCTACACCCTACACTCTATACCCTACACTCTATACCCTACACTCTATACCCTACACTCTATACCCTACACTCTATACCCTATACCCTACACCCTACACTCTACACCCTACACTCTACACCCTACACCCTGCACTCTGTACCCTACACTCTATACCCTACACTCTACACTCTTTACCCTACACTCTATACCCTACACTCTATACCCTATACCCTACACCCTACACTCTAATCCCTACACTCTAATCCCTACACCCTACACTCTATACCCTACACTCTATACCCTACACTCTATACCCTACAATCTATACCCTACACCCTACACTCTACACCCTACACTCTACACTCTATACCCTACACTCTATACCCTACACTCTACACTCTTTACCCTACACTCTACACCCTACACTCTATACCCTACACTCTATATCCTACACTCTATACCCTACAATCTATACCCTACACCCTACACTCTACACCCTACACCCTGCACTCTGTACCCTACACTCTATACCCTACACTCTACACTCTTTACCCTACACTCTATACCCTACACTCTATACCCTATACCCTACACCCTACACTCTAATCCCTACACTCTAATCCCTACACCCTACACTCTATACCCTACACTCTATACCCTACACTCTATAGCCTACAATCTATACCCTACACCCTACACTCTACACCCTACACTCTACACTCTATACCCTACACTCTACACCCTACACTCTATACCCTACACTCTACACCCTGCACTCTGTACCCTACACTCTACACTCTTTACCCTACACTCTATACCCTACACTCTATACCCTACACTCTAATCTCTACACTCTACACTCTATACCCTACACTCTATACCCTACACTCTAATCCCTACACCCTAATCCCTACACCCTACACTCTATACCCTACACTCTATACCCTACACTCTATACCCTACACTCTATACCC
The DNA here is from genome assembly GCF_032444005.1 of Ranitomeya imitator. NCBI lineage: Eukaryota > Metazoa > Chordata > Amphibia > Anura > Dendrobatidae > Ranitomeya > Ranitomeya imitator. The sequence goes on from NC_091284.1 coordinate 297,701,338, forward strand.
TACACCCTACACTCTATACCCTACACTCTACACCCTACACTCTACACTCTACACTCTATACCCTACACTCTACACCCTGCACTCTGTACCCTACACTCTATACCCTACACTCTATACCCTACACTCTATACCCTACACTCTATACCCTACACTCTAAACTCTATACCCTACACTCTATACCGTACACTCTATAACATACACTCTATACCCTACACTCTATACCCCACACTCTATACCATACACTCTACACCATACACTCTACACCATACACTCTACACCATAGACTCTATAGCATACACTCTATACCCTACACTATACACTCTATACCCTACACTCTACACTTTATACCCTACACTCTATACCCTACACTCTACAACCTGCACTCTATACCCTACACTCTACACTCTATACCCTACACTCTATACCCTACACTCTATACCCTACACTCTATACCCTACACTCTATACCCTACACTCTATAGCCTACACTCTATACCCTGCACTCTATACCATACACTCTATACCATACACTCTATACCATACACTCTATACCATACACTCTATACCCTACACTCTACACCCTACACTCTACACCCTACACTCTATACCTTACGCTCTATTCCCTACACTCTACTCCCTACACTCTACACCCTACACTCTACACCCTACACTCTACACTCTATACCTTACACTCTACACTCTATTCCCTACACTCTATACCCTACACTCTATACCCTACACTCTATACCCTACATTCTATACCCTACACTCTACACCATACACTCTATACCCTACACTCTACACCCTAAACTCTACACTCTATACCTTACACTCTACACTCTATTCCCTACCCTCTATACCCTACACTCTATACCCTACACTCTATACCCTACACTCTATACCCTACACTCTATACCCTGCACTCTATACCCTGCACTCTACACCCTGCACTCTACACTCTAAACCCTACACCCTACACTCTATACCCTACACTCTATACCCTACACTCTACACTCTATACCCTACACTCTATAGCCTACACTCTATACCCTACAGTATATACCCTACACTCTATACCCTACACTCTACACCTTACACTCTACACTCTATTCCCTACACTCTATACCCTACCCTCTATACCCTACACTCTACACTCTATACCCTACACTCTATACCCTACACTCTACACTCTATACCCTACACTCTATACGCCACACTCTATACCCTACACCCTACACTCTACACTGTATACCCTACACCCTACACTCTATACCCTACACTCTATATCCTACACTCTATACCCTGCACTCTACACCCTGCACTCTACACCCAACACTCTATACCCTACACTCTACAACCTACACTCTATAACCTACACTCTACACTCTATACCCTACACTCTATAGCCTACACTCTATACCCTACACTCTACACTCTATACCCTACACTCTATACCATACACTCTATACCCTACACTCTATACCATACACTCTATACCATACACTCTATACCATACACTCTATACCCTACACTCTACACCCTACACTCTACACCCTACACTCTATACCTTACACTCTATACCCTACACGCTAAACTCTATACCCTACACTCTACACTCTATACCCTACACTCTATACCCTACACTCTATACCCTACACTCTATACCGTACACTCTATACCATACACTCTATACCATGCACTCTACACTCTATACCCTACACTCTATACCATACACTCTACACCATACACTCTATAGCATACACTCTACACTCTATACCCTACACTCTATACCCTACACTATACACTCTATACCCTACACTCTACACTTTATACCCTACTCTCTATACCCTACACTCTACAACCTGCACTCTATACCCTACACTCTATACCCTACACCCTACACTCTATACCCTACACTCTATACCCTACACTCTATACCCTACACTCTACACTCTATACCATACACTCTACACCATACACTCTACACCATACACTCTATAGCATACACTCTATACTCTACACTATACACTCTATACCCTACACTCTATACCCTACACTCTATACCCTACACTCTACACTCTATACCCTACACTCTATACCCTACACTCTATAACCTACACTCTATAACATACACTACATTCTATACCCTACACTCTATAACCTATACCCTACACTCTATACCCTACACTCTATACCCTACACCCTACACTCTATACCCTACACTCTATACCCTACACTCTATACCCGACACTCTATACCCTACACTCTATACCCTACACTCTACACTCTATACCCTACACTCTATAGCCTACACTCTACACTCTACTCTATACCCTACACTCTATACCCTACACTCTAATCCCTACACTATACACTCTATACCCTACACTCTATACCCTACACTCTATACCCTACACTCTATACCCTACACTCTACACCCTACACGGTAATCCCTACACTCTAATCCCTACACCCTACACTCTATACCCTACACTCTATACCCTACACTCTATACCCTACAATCTATACCCTTCACCCTACACTCTACACCCTACACTCTACACTCTATACCCTACACTCTACACCCTACACTCTATACCCTACACTCTACACCCTGCACTCTGTACCCTACACTCTACACTCTTTACCCTACACTCTATACCCTACACTCTATACCCTACACTCTAATCCCTACACTCTACACTCTATACCCTACACTCTATACCCTACACTCTATACCCTACACTCTATACCCTACACTCTATACCCTACACTCTACACCCTACACCCTACAATCTACACCCTACACTCTACACCCTACACTCTATACCCTATACCCTATACCCTACACTCTATACCCTACACTCTACAGCCTGCACTCTATACCCTACACTCTACACTCTATACCCTACACTCTATACCCTACACTCTATACCCTACACTCTATACCCTACACTCTATAGCCTACACTCTATACCCTGCACTCTATACCATACACTCTATACCATACACTCTATACCATACACTCTATACCATACACTCTAAACCCTACACTCTACACCCTACACTCTACACCCTACACTCTATACCTTACACTCTATACCCTACACTCTACTCCCTACACTCTACACCCTACACTCTACACCCTACACTCTACACTCTATACCTTACACTCTACACTCTATTCCCTACACTCTATACCCTACACTCTATACCCTACACTCTATACCCTACATTCTATACCCTACACTCTACACCCTACACTCTATACCCTACACTCTATGCCCTACACTCTACACTCTATACCCTACACGCCACACTCTATACCCTACAGTCTATACCCTACACTCTATACCCTACACTCTATACCATACACTCTACACTCTACACTCTATACCCTACACTCTATACCCTACACTCTATACCCTACACTCTATACCCTACACTCTATACCCTACACTCTACAATCTACACCCTACACTCTACACCCTACACTCTATACCCTATACCCTATACCCTACACTCTATACCCTACACTCTATACCCTACACTCTATACCCTACACTCTACACTCTATACCCTACACTCTATACCCTACACTCTATACCCTACACTCTATACCCTACACTCTACACTCTATACCCTACACTCTACACTCTATTCCCTACACTCTATACCCTACACTCTATACCCTACACTCTATACCCTACACTCTATACCATACACTCTACACTCTATACCCTACACTCTACACTCTACTCCCTACACTCTACACTCTATACCCTACACTCTACACTCTATACCCTACACTCTACTCCCTACACTCTACACCCTACACTCTACACCCTACACTCTATACCCTACACTCTACACCCTACACTCTATACCCTACACTCTATACCCTACACTCTATACCCTACACTCTATACCCTACACTCTATACCCTATACCCTACACCCTACACTCTACACCCTACACTCTACACCCTACACCCTGCACTCTGTACCCTACACTCTATACCCTACACTCTACACTCTTTACCCTACACTCTATACCCTACACTCTATACCCTACACTCTACACTCTTTACCCTACACTCTATACCCTACACTCTACACTCTATACCCTACACTCTACTCCCTACACTCTACACCCTACACTCTACACCCTACACTCTATACCCTACACTCTACACCCTACACTCTATACCCTACACTCTATACCCTACACTCTATACCCTACACTCTATACCCTACACTCTATACCCTATACCCTACACCCTACACTCTAATCCCTACACTCTAATCCCTACACCCTACACTCTATACCCTACACTCTATACCCTACACTCTATACCCTACAATCTATACCCTACACCCTACACTCTACACCCTACACTCTACACTCTATACCCTACACTCTATACCCTACACTCTACACCCTTTACCCTACACTCTACACCCTACACTCTATACCCTACACTCTATATCCTACACTCTATACCCTACAATCTATACCCTACACCCTACACTCTACACCCTACACCCTGCACTCTGTACCCTACACTCTATACCCTACACTCTACACTCTTTACCCTACACTCTATACCCTACACTCTATGCCCTATACCCTACACCCTACACTCTAATCCCTACACTCTAATCCCTACACCCTACACTCTATACCCTACACTCTATACCCTACACTCTATAGCCTACAATCTATACCCTACACCCTACACTCTACACCCTACACTCTACACTCTATACCCTACACTCTACACCCTACACTCTATACCCTACACTCTATACCCTACACCCTACACTCTATACCCTACACTCTACACCCTACACTCTACACTCTATACCCTACACTCTACACCCTGCACTCTGTACCCTACACTCTATACCCTACACTCTATACCCTACACTCTATACCCTACACTCTATACCCTACACTCTAAACTCTATACCCTACACTCTATACCGTACACTCTATAACATACACTCTATACCCTACACTCTATACCCTACACTCTATACCATACACTCTACACCATACACTCTACACCATACACTCTACACCATAGACTCTATAGCATACACTCTATACCCTACACTATACACTCTATTCCCTACACTCTACACTTTATACCCTACACTCTATACCCTACACTCTACAACCTGCACTCTATACCCTACACTCTACACTCTATACCCTACACTCTATACCCTACACTCTATACCCTACACTCTATACCCTACACTCTATACCCTACACTCTATAGCCTACACTCTATACCCTGCACTCTATACCATACACTCTATACCATACACTCTATACCATACACTCTATACCATACACTCTATACCCTACACTCTACACCCTACACTCTACACCCTACACTCTATACCTTACGCTCTATTCCCTACACTCTACTCCCTACACTCTACACCCTACACTCTACACCCTACACTCTACACTCTATACCTTACACTCTACACTCTATTCCCTACACTCTATACCCTACACTCTATACCCTACACTCTATACCCTACATTCTATACCCTACACTCTACACCATACACTCTATACCCTACACTCTACACCCTACACTCTACACTCTATACCTTACACTCTACACTATATTCCCTACCCTCTATACCCTACACTCTATACCCTACACTCTATACCCTACACTCTATACCCTACACTCTATACCCTACACTCTATACCCTGCACTCTATACCCTGCACTCTACACCCTGCACTCTACACTCTAAACCCTACACCCTACACTCTATACCCTACACTCTATACCCTACACTCTACACTCTATACCCTACACTCTATAGCCTACACTCTATACCCTACAGTATATACCCTACACTCTATACCCTACACTCTACACCTTACACTCTACACTCTATTCCCTACACTCTATACCCTACCCTCTATACCCTACACTCTACACTCTATACCCTACACTCTATACCCTACACTCTACACTCTATACCCTACACTCTATACGCCACACTCTATACCCTACACCCTACACTCTACACTGTATACCCTACACCCTACACTCTATACCCTACACTCTATATCCTACACTCTATACCCTGCACTCTACACCCTGCACTCTACACCCAACACTCTATACCCTACACTCTACAACCTACACTCTATAACCTACACTCTACACTCTATACCCTACACTCTATAGCCTACACTCTATACCCTACACTCTACACTCTATACCCTACACTCTATACCATACACTCTATACCCTACACTCTATACCATACACTCTATACCATACACTCTATACCATACACTCTATACCCTACACTCTACACCCTACACTCTACACCCTACACTCTATACCTTACACTCTATACCCTACACGCTAATCTCTATACCCTACACTCTACACTCTATACCCTACACTCTATACCCTACACTCTATACCCTACACTCTATACCGTACACTCTATACCATACACTCTATACCATACACTCTACACTCTATACCCTACACTCTATACCATACACTCTACACCATACACTCTATAGCATACACTCTACACTCTATACCCTACACTCTATACCCTACACTATACACTCTATACCCTACACTCTACACTTTATACCCTACTCTCTATACCCTACACTCTACAACCTGCACTCTATACCCTACACTCTATACCCTACACCCTACACTCTATACCCTACACTCTATACCCTACACTCTATACCCTACACTCTACACTCTATACCATACACTCTACACCATACACTCTACACCATACACTCTACACCATACACTCTATAGCATACACTCTATACCCTACACTATACACTCTATACCCTACACTCTATACCCTACACTCTATACCCTACACTCTACACTCTATACCCTACACTCTATACCCTACACTCTATAACCTACACTCTATAACATACACTACATTCTATACCCTACACTCTATACCCTATACCCTACACTCTATACCCTACACTCTATACCCTACACCCTACACTCTATACCCTACACTCTATACCCTACACTCTATACCCGACACTCTATACCCTACACTCTATACCCTACACTCTACACTCTATACCCTACACTCTATAGCCTACACTCTACACTCTACTCTATACCCTACACTCTATACCCTACACTCTAATCCCTACACTATACACTCTATACCCTACACTCTATACCCTACACTCTATACCCTACACTCTACACCCTACACTGTAATCCCTACACTCTAATCCCTACACCCTACACTCTATACCCTACACTCTATACCCTACACTCTATACCCTACAATCTATACCCTACACCCTACACTCTACACCCTACACTCTACACTCTATACCCTACACTCTACACCCTACACTCTATACCCTACACTCTACACCCTGCACTCTGTACCCTACACTCTACACTCTTTACCCTACACTCTATACCCTACACTCTATACCCTACACTCTAATCCCTACACTCTACACTCTATACCCTACACTCTATACCCTACACTCTATACCCTACACTCTATACCCTACACTCTAATCCCTACACTCTAATCCCTACACCCTAATCCCTACACCCTACACTCTATACCCTACACTCTATACCCTACACTCTATACCCTACACTCTATACCCTACACTCTATACCCTACACCCTACACTCTATACCCTACACTCTACACCCTACACTCTACACTCTACACTCTATACCCTACACTCTACACCCTGCACTCTGTACCCTACACTCTATACCCTACACTCTATACCCTACACGCTATACCCTACACTCTAAACTCTATACCCTACACTATATACCCTACACTCTATAACATACACTCTATACCCTACACTCTATACCCTACACTCTATACCATACACTCTAAACCATACACTCTACACCATACACTCTACACCATACACTCTACACCATACACTATATAGCATACACTCTATACCCTACACTATACACTCTATACCCTACACTCTATACCCTACACTCTATACCATACACTGTACACCATACACTCTACACCATACACTCTACACCACACACTCTACACCATACACTCTATAGCATACACTCTATACCCTACACTATACACTCTATACCCTACACTCTATACCCTACACTCTATACCCTACACTATACACTCTATACCCTACACTCTACACTTTATACCCTACACTCTATACCCTACACTCTACAACCTGCACTCTATACCCTACACTCTACACTCTATACCCTACACTCTATACCCTACACTCTATACCCTACACTCTATAGCCTACACTCTATACCCTGCACTCTATACCATACACTCTATACCATACACTCTATACCATACACTCTATACCATACACTCTATACCCTACACTCTACACCCTACACTCTACACCCTACACTCTATACCTTACACTCTATACCCTACACTCTGCTCCCTACACTCTACACCCTACACTCTACACCCTACACTCTACACTCTCTACCTTACACTCTACACTCTATTCCCTACACTCTATACCCTACACTCTATACCCTACACTCTATACCCTACATTCTATACCCTACACTCTACACCCTACAATCTATACCCTACAATCTATACCCTACACTCTACACTCTATACCCTACACGCCACACTCTATACCCTACAGTCTGTACCCTACAATCTATACCCTACACTCTACACTCTATACCCTACACTCTATACCCTACACTCTATACCCTACACCCTACACTCTATACCCTACACTCTACACCCTACACTCTACACTCTACACTCTATACCCTACACTCTACACTCTGCACTCTGTACCCTACACTCTATACCCTACACTCTATACCCTACACTCTAAACTCTATACCCTACACTATATACCCTACACTCTATAACATACACTCTATACCCTACACTCTATACCCTACACTCTATACCATACACTCTACACCATACACTCTACACCATACACTCTACACCATACACTCTACACCATACACTATATAGCATACACTCTATACCCTACACTATACACTCTATACCCTACACTCTATACCCTACACTCTATACCATACACTGTACACCATACACTCTACACCATACACTCTACACCACACACTCTACACCATACACTCTATAGCATACACTCTATACCCTACACTATACACTCTATACCCTACACTCTATACCCTACACTCTATACCCTACACTATACACTCTATACCCTACACTCTACACTTTATACCCTACACTCTATACCCTACACTCTACAACCTGCACTCTATACCCTACACTCTACACTCTATACCCTACACTCTATACCCTACACTCTATACCCTACACTCTATAGCCTACACTCTATACCCTGCACTCTATACCATACACTCTATACCATACACTCTATACCATACACTCTATACCATACACTCTATACCCTACACTCTACACCCTACACTCTACACCCTACACTCTATACCTTACACTCTATACCCTACACTCTGCTCCCTACACTCTACACCCTACACTCTACACCCTACACTCTACACTCTCTACCTTACACTCTACACTCTATTCCCTACACTCTATACCCTACACTCTATACCCTACACTCTATACCCTACATTCTATACCCTACACTCTACACCCTACAATCTATACCCTACAATCTATACCCTACACTCTACACTCTATACCCTACACGCCACACTCTATACCCTACAGTCTGTACCCTACACTCTATACCCTACACTCTATACCATACACTCTACACTCTATACCCTACACTCTATACCCTACACTCTATACCCTACACTCTATACCCTACACTCTATACCCTACACTCTACACCCTACACCCTACAATCTACACCCTACACTCTACACCCTACACTCTATACCCTATACCCTATACCCTACACTCTATACCCTACACTCTATACCCTACACTCTATACCCTACACTCTACACTCTATACCCTACAGTCTATACCCTACACTCTATACCCTACACTCTATACCCTACACTCTATACCCTACACTCTACACTCTATACCCTACACTCTACACTCTATACCCTACACTCTATACCCTACACTCTATACCCTACACTCTACACTCTATTCCCTACACTCTATACCCTACACTCTATACCCTACACTCTATACCCTACACTCTATACCCTACACTCTACACTCTATACCCTACACTCTATACCCTACACTCTATACGCCACACTCTATACCCTACACTCTATACCCTACACTCTACACTCTATACCCTACACTCTACACTCTATACCCTACACTCTATACCCTACACTCTATACCCTACACTCTACACTCTATACCCTACACTCTACACTCTACTCCCTACACTCTACATTCTATACCCTACACTCTACACTCTATACCCTACACTCTACTCCCTACACTCTACACCCTACACTCTACACCCTATACCCTACACTCTACACCCTACACTCTACACCCTACACTCTATACCATACACTCTATACCCTATACCCTACACCCTACACTCTACACCCTACACTCTACACCCTACACCCTGCACTCTGTACCCTACACTCTATACCCTACACTCTACACTATTTACCCTACACTCTATACCCTACACTCTATACCCTACACTCTACACTGTATACCCTACACTCTATACCTTACACTCTATACCCTACACTCTATACCCTACACTCTATACCATACACTCTATACCATACACTCTACACTCTATACCCTACACTCTATACCCTACACTCTATACCCTACACTCTATACCCTACACTCTATACCCTACACTATAAACCCTACACTCTAATCCCTACACTCTACACCCTACACTCTACACCCTACACTTTATACCCTACACTCTATACCCTACACTCTATACCCTACACTCTATACCCTACACTCTATACCCTACACTCTATGCCCTACACTCTATACCCTACACTATACACTCTATACCCTACACTCTATACCCTACACTCTACACTCTATACCCTAGACTCTATACACTACACTCTATACACTACACCCTACGCACTATACGCTACACTCTATACCCTACACTCTATACCCTACACTCCATACCCTACACTCAACACTCTATACCCTACACTCTACACCCTACTCTATACCCAACACTCTACACTCTATACCCTACACTCTATACCCTACACTCTATACCCTACACTCTATGCTCTACACTCTATACCCTACACTCTATACCCTACACTCTACACTCTATACCCTCTACACTCTATACCCTACACTCTATAACATACACTCTATACCCTACACTCTATACCCTACACTACACTCTATACCATACACTCTAGAGCATACACTCTATACACTACACTCTATACCATACACTCTACACCCTACACTCTAATCCCTACACTCTACACTCTATACCCTACACTCTATACCCTACACTCTATACCCTAAACTCTATACCCAAAACTCTACACCCTACACTCTACACCCTACACACTATACCCTACACTCTATACCATACACTCTACACCCTACACTCCATACCATACACTCTACACTCTATACCCTACACTCTATACCCTACACTCTATACCCTACACTCTATACCCTACACTCTATACCCTACACTCTACACTCTATACCCTACACTATACCCTACACTCTATACACTACACCCTACGCACTATACGCTACACTCTATACCCTACACTCTATACCCTACACTCACTCTATACCCTACACTCTATAACATACACTCTATACCCTACACTCTATACCCTACACTCTATACCCTACACTCTACACTCTATACCCTACACTCTACACCCTACAATCTATACCCTCTACACTCTATACCCTACACTCTACACTCTATACCCTACACTCTATATCATACACTCTATACCCTACACTCTATACCCTACACTCTATACCATACACTACACTCTATACCATACACTCTACAGCATACACTCTATACCCTACACATTATACCCTACACTCTGTACCCTATACCCTACACTCTATACACTACACTCTATACCATACACTCTACACCCTACACTCTACACCCTACACTCTATACCCTACACTCTATACCCTACACTCTACACTCTATACCCTACACTCTATACCCTACACTCTATAACCTACACTCTATAACATACACTACACTCTATACCCTACACTGTATACCCTACACTCTATACCCTACACTCTATACCCTACACTCTATACCCTACACTCTATACCCTACACTCTATACCCTACACTCTACACTCTACACCCTACACCCTACACCCTACAATCTATACCCTACACTCTATACCCTACACTCTATACCCTACACTCTATACCCTACACTCTATACCCTACAGTATATACCCTACACTCTACACGTTACACTCTACACTCTATTGCCTACACTGTATACCCTACAATCTATACCCTACACTTTATACCCTACACTCTATACCCTACACTCTATACCCTACACTCTACACTCTATACCCTACACTCTATACCCTACACTCTATACCCTACACTCTATACCCTACACTCTATACCATACACTCATTACCCTACACTATATACCCTAAACTCTATACTCTACACTCTATACCATACACTCTATACCCTACACTCTATACACTACACTCTACACTCTATACCCTACACTCTATAGCCTACACTCTATACCCTACACTCTATACCCTACACTCTATACCCTACACCCTACACTCTATACCCTACACTCTATACCCTACACTCTACACTTTATACCCTACACTCTATACCATACACTCTATACCCTACACTCTATACCCTACACTCTATACCCTACACTCTATACCCTACACTCTATACATTACACTATACACTCTATACCCTACACTCTACACTCTACACTGTATACCATACACTCTATGCCCCACACTCTATACCCTAAAATCTACACTCTATACTCTACACTCTACACCCTAAGCTCTATACCATACACTCTATACCCTACACTGTACACTCTATACTCTACACTCTATACCTTACATTCCATACCCTACACTCTATACCCTACACTCTACACTATATACCCTACACTCTATACCATACACTCTATGCCCTGCACTCTATACCCTACACTCTATACCCTACACTCCATACCCTACACTCTACACTCTATACCATACACTCTATACCATACACTCTATAACCTAAACTCTACACTCTATAACATACACTCTATACACTACACTCTATACCTTACACTCTATACCCTACACTTTACACTCTACACCCTACACTCTACATTCTATACCCTACACTCTATACCCTACACTCTATACTCCACACTCTATACCCTACACTCTATACCCTACACTCTACACTCTATAGCCTACACTCTATACCCTACACTCTATACAATACACTCTATACCCTACACCCTACACTCTATACCCTACACTCTATGCCCTACATTCTACACTTTATACCCTACACTCTATACCATACACTCTATACCCTACACTCTATACCCTACACTCTATACCCTACACTCTATACCCTACACTCTATACCCTACACTCTACACTTTATACCCTACACTCTATACCATACACTCTATACCCTACACTCTATACCCTACACTATAAACCCTACACTCTAATCCCTACACTCTACACCCTACACTCTACACCCTACACTTTATACCCTACACTCTATACCCTACACTCTATACCCTACACTCTATACCCTACACTCTATACCCTACACTCTATGCCCTACACTCTATACCCTACACTATACACTCTATACCCTACACTCTATACCCTACACTCTACACTCTATACCCTAGACTCTATACTCTACACTCTATACACTACACCCTACGCACTATACGCTACACTCTATACCCTACACTCTATACCCTACACTCCATACCCTACACTCAACACTCTATACCCTACACTCTACACCCTACTCTATACCCAACACTCTACACTCTATACCCTACACTCTACACCCTACACTCTATACCCTACACTCTATACCCTACACTCTATGCTCTACACTCTATACCCTACACTCTATACCCTACACTCTACACTCTATACCCTCTACACTCTATACCCTACACTCTATAACATACACTCTATACCCTACACTCTATACCCTACACTACACTCTATACCATACACTCTACAGCATACACTCTATACACTACACTCTATACCATACACTCTACACCCTACACTCTAATCCCTACACTCTACACTCTATACCCTACACTCTATACCCTACACTCTATACCCTAAACTCTATACCCAAAACTCTACACCCTACACTCTACACCCTACACACTATACCCTACACTCTATACCATACACTCTACACCCTACACTCCATACCATACACTCTACACTCTATACCCTACACTCTATACCCTACACTCTATACTCTACACTCTATACCCTACACTCTATACCCTACACTCTACACTCTATACCCTACACTATACCCTACACTCTATACACTACACCCTACGCACTATACGCTACACTCTATACCCTACACTCTATACCCTACACTCACTCTATACCCTACACTCTACAACATACACTCTATACCCTACACTCTATACCCTACACTCTATACCCTACACTCTACACTCTATACCCTACACTCTACACCCTACAATCTATACCCTCTACACTCTATACCCTACACTCTACACTCTATACCCTACACTCTATATCATACACTCTATACCCTACACTCTATACCCTACACTCTATACCATACACTACACTGTATACCATACACTCTACAGCATACACTCTATACCCTACACATTATACCCTACACTCTGTACCCTCTACCCTACACTCTATACACTACACTCTATACCATACACTCTACACCCTACACTCTACACCCTACACTCTATACCCTACACTCTATACCCTACACTCTACACTCTATACCCTACACTCTATACCCTACACTCTATAACCTACACTCTATAACATACACTACACTCTATACCCTACACTGTATACCCTACACTCTATACCCTACACTCTATACCCTACACTCTATACCCTACACTCTATACCCTACACTCTATACCCTACACTCTATACCCTACACTCTACACTCTACACCCTACACCCTACAATCTATACCCTACACTCTATACCCTACACTCTATACCCTACACTCTATACCCTGCACTCTACACCCTGCACTCTACACTCTAAACACTACACTCTACACCCTACACTCTATACCCTACACTCTAAACTCTATACCCTACACTCTATAGCCTACACTCTATACCCTACAGTATATACCCTACACTCTACACGTTACACTCTACACTCTATTGCCTACACTGTATACCCTACAATCTATACCCTACACTTTATACCCTACACGCTATACCCTACACTCTATACCCTACACTCTACACTCTATACCCTACACTCTATACCCTACACTCTATACCCTACACTCTATACCCTACACTCTATACCATACACTCATTACCCTACACTATATACCCTAAACTCTATACTCTACACTCTATACCATACACTCTATACCCTACACTCTATACACTACACTCTACACTCTATACCCTACACTCTATAGCCTACACTCTATACCCTACACTCTATACCCTACACTCTATACCCTACACCCTACACTCTATACCCTACACTCTATACCCTACACTCTACACTTTATACCCTACACTCTATACCATACACTCTATACCCTACACTCTATACCCTACACTCTACACTTTATACCCTACACTCTATACCATACACTCTATACCCTACACTCTATACCCTACACTCTATACCCTACACTCTATACCCTACACTCTATACATTACACTATACACTCTATACCCTACACTCTACACTGTATACCATACACTCTATGCCCCACACTCTATACCCTAAAATCTACACTCTATACTCTACACTCTACACCCTAAGCTCTATACCATACACTCTATACCCTACACTGTACACTCTATACTCTACACTCTATACCTTACATTCCATACCCTACACTCTATACCCTACACTCTACACTATATACCCTACACTCTATACCATACACTCTATGCCCTACACTCTATACCCTACACTCTATACCCTACACTCTATACCCTACACTCTACACTCTATACCATACACTCTATACCATACACTCTATACCCTAAACTCTACACTCTATAACATACACTCTATACACTACACTCTATACCTTACACTCTATACACTACACTTTACACTCTACACCCTACACTCTACATTCTATACCCTACACTCTATACCCTACACTCTATACTCCACACTCTATACCCTACACTCTATAGCCTACACTCTACACTCTATAGCCTACACTCTATACCCTACACTCTATACCCTACACTCTATACCCTACACCCTACACTCTATACCCTACACTCTATACCCTACATTCTACACTTTATACCCTACACTCTATACCATACACTCTATACCCTACACTCTATACCCTACACTCTATACCCTACACTCTATACCCTACACTCTATACCCTACACTCTACACATTATACCCTACACTCTATACCATACACTCTATACCCTACACTCTACACTCTATACCCTACACTTTATACCCTACACTCTACACTCTATACCCTACACTCTATTCCATACACTCTATACCCTACACCCTATACCATACACTCTATACCCTACATTCTATACCCTACACTCTACACCCTACACTCTATACCTTACACTCTATACCCTACACTCTATACCCTACACTCTAAACTCTATACTCTACACTCTATACCCTACTCTATAACATACACTCTATACCCTACACTCTATACCCTACACTCTATACCATACACTCTACACTCTATACCCTACACTATACACTCTATACCCTACACTCTATACTCTATACTCTACACTCTATACCCTACACTCTACACTCTATACCCTACACTCTATACCCTACACTCTAATCCCTACACTCTATACCCTACACTCTATACCCTACACTCTATACCCTACACTCTATACCCTACACTCTACACTCTATACCCTACACTCTATACCCTACACTATACACTTTATACCCTACACTCTATGCCATACACTCTATACCCTACACTCTATACCCTACACTCTACACTTTATACCCTACACTCTATACCATACACTCTATACCCTACACTCTATACCCTACACTCTATACCCTACACTCTATACCCTACACTCTATACATTACACTATACACTCTATACCCTACACTCTACACTCTACACTGTATACCATACACTCTATGCCCCACACTCTATACCCTAAAATCTACACTCTATACTCTACACTCTACACCCTATGCTCTATACCATACACTCTATACCCTACACTGTACACTCTATACTCTACACTCTATACCTTACATTCCATACCCTACACTCTATACCCTACACTCTACACTATATACCCTACACTCTATACCATACACTCTATGCCCTACACTCTATACCCTACACTCTATACCCTACACTCTATACCCTA
Organism: Ranitomeya imitator; assembly: GCF_032444005.1. Classification (NCBI taxonomy): domain Eukaryota; kingdom Metazoa; phylum Chordata; class Amphibia; order Anura; family Dendrobatidae; genus Ranitomeya; species Ranitomeya imitator. Next base: position 297,718,994 of record NC_091284.1, read on the forward strand.
CACTCTACACTCTATACCATACACTCTATACCATACACTCTATACCCTAAACTCTACACTCTATAACATACACTCTATACACTACACTCTATACCTTACACTCTATACCCTACACTTTACACTCTACACCCTACACTCTACATTATATACCCTACACTCTATACCCTACACTCTATACTCCACACTCTATACCCTACACTCTATACCCTACACTCTACACTCTATAGCCTACACTCTATACCCTACACTCTATACTCTACACTCTATACCCTACACCCTACACTCTATACCCTACACTCTATACCCTACATTCTACACTTTATACCCTACACTCTATACCATACACTCTATACCCTACACTCTATACCCTACACTCTATACCCTACACTCTATACCCTACACTCTACACTTTATAACCTACACTCTATACCATACACTCTATACCCTACACTCTACACTCTATACCCTACACTTTATACCCTACACTCTAAACTCTATACCCTACACTCTATTCCATACACTCTATACCCTACACCCTATACCATACACTCTATACCCTACATTCTATACCCTACACTCTACACCCTACACTCTATACCTTACACTCTATACCCTACACTCTATACCCTACACTCTAAACTCTATACTCTACACTCTATACCCTACTCTATAACATACACTCTATACCCTACACTCTATACCCTACACTCTATACCATACACTCTACACTCTATACCCTACACTATACACTCTATACCCTACACTCTATACTCTATACTCTACACTCTATACCCTACACTCTACACTCTATACCCTACACTCTATACCCTACACTCTAATCCCTACACTCTACACTCTATACCCTACACTCTATACCCTACACTCTATACCCTACACTCTATACCCTACACTCTACACTCTATACCCTACTCTCTATACCCTACACTCTATACCCTACACTCTATACACTACACTGTATACCCTACACTCTACACTCTATACCCTACACTCTACACCCTACACTCTATACCCTACACTTTATACCCTACACTCTATACCCTACACTCTACATTCTATACCCTACACTCTATACCCTACACTCTATACACTACACTCTATACACTACACTCTATACCCTACACTCTACACTCTATACCCTACACTCTACACCCTACACTCTATACCCTACACTATATACCATACACTCTATACCCTACACTCTATACCCTACACTCTAATCCCTACACTCTACACTCTATACCCTACACTCTATACCCTACACTCTATACCATACACTCTATACCCTACACTCTATACCCTACACTCTAATCCCTACACTCTACACTCTATACCCTACACTCTATACCCTACACTCTATACCCTACACTCTGCAACCTACACTCTATACCCTACACTCAATACCATACACTCTATACCCTACACTCTACACTCTATACCCTACACTCTATACCCTACACTCTAAACCCTACACCCTACACTCTATACCCTACACTCTATACCCTACACTCTATACCCTACACTCTACACCCTACACTCTACACTCTATACCCTACACTCTATACCCTACACTCTATACCCTACACTCTGCAACCTACACTCTATACCCTACACTCAATACCATACACTCTATACCCTACACTCTACACTCTATACCCTACACTCTACACTCTATACCCTACACTCTATACCCTACACTCTACACTCTATACCCTACACTCTATACCCTACACTCTCTACCCTACACTCTACACTCTATACCCTACTCTCTATACCCTACACTCTATACCCTACACTCTATACACTACACTCTATACCCTACACTCTACACTCTATACCCTACACTCTATACCCTGCACTCTATACCATACACTCTATACCCTACACTCTAATCCCTACACTCTACACTCTATACCCTACACTCTATACCCTACACTCTATACCCTACACTCTATACCCTACACTCTACACTCTATACCCTACACTCTATACCCTACACTCTATACCCTACACTCTATACCCTACACTCTATACCCTACACTCTACACCATACACTCTATACCCTACACTCTATACCCTACACTCTACAACCTACACTCTATACCCTACACTCTATACCATACACTCTATACCCTACACTCTACACTCTATACCCTACACTCTACACTCTATACCCTACACTCTATACCCTACACTCTACACTCTATACCCTACACTCTATACCCTACACTCTATACCCTACACTCTATACCCTACACTCTACACTCTATACCATACACTCTACACCCTACACTCTATACCATACACTCTATACCCTACACTCTACACTCTATACCCTACACTCTATACCCTACACTCTACACTCTATACCCTACACTCTATACCGTACACTCTATACCCTACACTCTATACAATACACTCTATACCCTACACTCTATACCCTACACTCTACACCCTACACTCTATACCATACACTCTACACTCTATACCCTACACTCTACACTCTATACCCTATACTCTATACCCTACACTCTATACTCTATACCCTACACTCTATACCCTACACTCTATACCCTACACTCTATACCCTAAACTATACATTCTATACCCTACACTCTACACCCTACTCTATACCCAACACTCTACACTCTATACCCTACACTCTACACCCTACACTCTATACCCTACACTCTATACCCTACACTCTATGCCCTACACTCTATACCCTACACTCTATACCCTACACTCTACACTCTATACCCTCTACACTCTATACCCCACACTCTATAACATACACTCTATACCCTACACTCTATACCCTACACTACACTCTACACCATACACTCTACAGCATACACTCTATACACTACACTCTGAACCATACACTCTACACCCTACACTCTAATCCCTACACTCTACACTCTATACCCTACACTCTATACCCTACACTCTATACCCTAAACTCTATACCCTAAACTCCATACCATACACTCTACACTCTATACCATACACTCTATACCCTACACTCTATACCCTACACTCTATACCCTACACTCTATACCCTACACTCTACACTCTATACCCTACACTATACCCTACACTCTATACACTACACCCTACGCACTATACGCTACACTCTATACCCTACACTCTATACCCTACACTCACTCTATACCCTACACTCTATAACATACACTCTATACCCTACACTCTATACCCTACACACTATACCCTACACTCTACACTCTATACCCTACACTCTACACCCTACAATCTATACCCTCTACACTCTATACCCTACATTCTACACTCTATACCCTACACTCTATATCATACACTCTATACCCTACACTCTATACCCTACACTCTATACCATACACTACACTCTATACCATACACTCTACAGCATACACTCTATACCCTACACATTATACCCTACACTCTGTACCCTATACCCTACACTCTATACACTACACTCTATACCATACACTCTACACCCTACACTCTACACCCTACACTCTATACCCTACACTCTATACCCTACACTCTACACTCTATACCCTACACTCTATACCCTACACTCTATAACCTACACTCTATAACATACACTACACTCTATACCCTACACTGTATACCCTACACTCTATACCCTACACTCTATACCCTACACTCTATACCCTACACTCTATACCCTACACTCTATACCCTACACTCTACACTCTACACCCTACACCCTACACCTTACAATCTATACCCTACACTCTATACCCTACACTCTATACCCTACACTCTATACCCTACACTCTATACCCTGCACTCTACACCCTGCACTCTACACTCTAAACCCTACACTCTACACCCTACACTCTATACCCTACACTCTACACTCTATACCCTACACTCTATAGCCTACACTCTATACCCTACAGTATATACCCTACACTCTATACCCTACACTCTACACGTTACACTCTACACTCTATTGCATACACTGTATACCCTACAATCTATACCCTACACTTTATACCCTACACTCTATACCCTACACTCTATACCCTACACTCTACACTCTATACCCTACACTCTATACCCTACACTCTATACCCTACACTCTATACCCTACACTCTATACCATACACTCATTACCCTACACTCTATACCCTAAACTCTATACTCTACACTCTATACCATACATTCTATACCCTACACTCTATACACTACACTCTACACTCTATACCCTACACTCTATAGCCTACACTCTATACCCTACACTCTATACCCTACACTCTATACCCTACACCCTACACTCTATACCCTACACTCTATACCCTACACTCTACACTTTATACCCTACACTCTATACCATACACTCTATACCCTACACTCTATACCCTAAACTCTACACTTTATACCCTACACTCTATACCATACACTCTATACCCTACACTCTATACCATACACTCTATACCCTACACTCTATACCCTACACTCTATACATTACACTATACACTCTATACCCTACACTCTACACTCTACACTGTATACCATACACTCTATGCCCCACACTCTATACCCTAAAATCTACACTCTATACTCTACACTCTACACCCTAAGCTCTATACCATACACTCTATACCCTACACTGTACACTCTATACTCTACACTCTATACCATACACTCTATGCCCTACACTCTATACCCTACACTCTACACTATATACCCTACACTCTATACCATACACTCTACACTCTATAGCCTACACTCTATACCCTACACTCTATACCCTACACTCTACACTCTATAGCCTACACTCTATACCCTACACTCTATACCCTACACTCTATACCCTACACCCTACACTCTATACCCTACACTCTATACCCTACATTCTACACTTTATACCCTACACTCTATACCATACACTCTATACCCTACACTCTATACCCTACACTCTATACCCTACACTCTATACCCTACACTCTACACTTTATACCCTACACTCTATACCATACACTCTATAGCCTACACTCTACACTCTATACCCTACACTTTATACCCTACACTCTACACTCTATACCCTACACTCTATTCCATACACTCTATACCCTACACTCTATACCATACACTCTATACCCTACACTCTATACCCTACACTCTACACCCTACACTCTATACCTTACACTCTATACCCTACACTCTATACCCTACACTCTAAACTCTATACTCTACACTCTATACCCTACTCTATAACATACACTCTATACCCTACACTCTATACCCTACACTCTATACCATACACTCTACACTCTATACCCTACACTATACACTCTATACCCTACACTCTATACTCTATACTCTACACTCTATACCCTACACTCTACACTCTATACCCTACACTCTATACCCTACACTCTAATCCCTACACTCTACACTCTATACACTACACTCTATACCCTACACTCTACACTCTATACCCTACACTCTACACCCTACACTCTATACCCTACACTTTATACCCTACACTCTATACCCTACACTCTACACTCTATACCCTACACTCTATACCCTACACTCTATACACTACACTCTATACCCTACACTCTACACTCTATACCCTACACTCTACACCCTACACTCTATACCCTACACTATATACCATACACTCTATACCCTACACTCTATACCCTACACTCTAATCCCTACACTCTACACTCTATACCCTACACTCTATACCCTACACTCTATACCATACACTCTATACCCTACACTCTATACCCTACACTCTAATCCCTACACTCTACACTCTGTACCCTACACTCTATACCCTACACTCTATACCCTACACCCTACACTCTATACCCTACACTCTATACCCTACACTCTATACCCTACACTCTATACCCTACACTCTACACCCTACACTCTACACTCTATACCCTACACTCTATACCCTACACTCTATACCCTACACTCTGCAACCTACACTCTATACCCTACACTCAATACCATACACTCTATACCCTACACTCTACACTCTATACCCTACACTCTACACTCTATACCCTACACTCTATACCCTACACTCTACACTCTATACCCTACACTCTATACCCTGCACTCTATACCATACACTCTATACCCTACACTCTAATCCCTACACTCTACACTCTATACCCTACACTCTATACCCTACACTCTATACCCTACACTCTCTACCATACACTCTACACTCTATACCCTACTCTCTATACCCGACACTCTATACCCTACACTCTATACACTACACTCTATACCCTACACTCTACACTCTATACCCTACACTCTATACCCTGCACTCTATACCATACACTCTATACCCTACACTCTAATCCCTACACTCTACACTCTATACCCTACACTCTATACCCTACACTCTATACCCTACACTCTATACCCTACACTCTACACTCTATACCCTACACTCTATACCCTACACTCTATACCCTACACTCTATACCCTACACTCTATACCCTACACTCTACACCATACACTCTATACCCTACACTCTATACCCTACACTCTACAACCTACACTCTATACCCTACACTCTATACCATACACTCTATACCCTACACTCTACACTCTATACCCTACACTCTACACTCTATACCCTACACTCTATACCCTACACTCTACACTCTATACCCTACACTCTATACCCTACACTCTATACCCTACACTCTATACCCTACACTCTACACTCTATACCATACACTCTACACCCTACACTCTATACCATACACTCTATACCCTACACTCTACACTCTATACCCTACACTCTATACCCTACACTCTACACTCTATACCCTACACTCTATACCGTACACTCTATACCCTACACTCTATACCCTACACTCTATACCCTACACTCTACACCCTACACTCTATACCATACACTCTACACTCTATACCCTACACTCTACACTCTATACCCTATACTCTATACCCTACACTCTATACTCTATACCCTACACTCTATACCCTACACTCTATACCCTACACTCTATACCCTAAACTATACACTCTATACCCTACACTCTATACTCTATACCCTACAATATACCCTACACTCTACACTCTATACCCTACACTCTATACCCTACACTCTATACACTACACTCTATACCCTACACTCTATACCCTACACTCTACTCTCTATACCCTACACTCTACACTCTACACCCTACACTCTATACCCTACACTCTATACCATACACTCTATACCCTACACTCTATACCCTACACTCTAATCCCTACACCCTACACTCTATACCCTACACTCTATACCATACACTCTATACCATACACTCTATACCCTACACTCTAATCCCTACACTCTAATCCCTACACTCTACACTCTATACCCTACACTCTATACCCTACACTCTATACCCTACACTCTATACCCTACACTCTACACTCTATACTCTACACTCTATACCCTACACTTTATACCCTACACTCTATACCCTACACTCTACACCCTACACTCTACAATCTATACCCTACACTCTATACCCTACACTCTATACCCTAAAGTCTACAACCTACACTCTATACCCTACACTCTATACCATACACTCTATACCCTACACTCTACACTCTATACCCTACACTCTATACCCTACACTCTATACCCTACACTCTACACTCTATACCCTACACTCTATACCCTACACTCTACACCCTACACTCTACACCCTACACTCTACACCCTACACTCTATACCATACACTCAACACCCTACACTCTATACCATACACTCTATACCCTACACTCTACACTCTATACCCTACACTCTATACCCTACACTCTACACTCTATACCCTACACTCTATACCGTACACTCTATACCCTACACTCTATACCATACACTCTATACCCTACACTCTATACCCTACACTCTACACTCTATACCATACACTCTACACTCTATACCCTACACTCTACACTCTATACCCTACACTCTATACCCTACACTCTATACTCTATACCGTACACTCTATACCCTACACTATACACTCTATACCCTACACTCTATACCCTACACTCTATACCATACACTCTACACTCTATACCATACACTCTATACCCTACACTCTACACTCTATACCCTACACCTTATACCCTACACTCTACACTCTATACCCTACACTCTATACCCTACACTCTATACACTACACTCTATACCCTACACTCTATACCCTACACTCTACTCTCTATACCCTACACTCTACACTCTACACCCTACACTCTATACCCTACACTCTATACCATACACTCTATACCCTACACTCTATACCCTACACTCTAATCCCTACACCCTACACTCTATACCCTACACTCTATACCATACACTCTATACCATACACTCTATACCCTACACTCTAATCCCTACACTCTAATCCCTACACTCTACACTCTATACCCTACACTCTATACCCTACACTCTATACCCTACACTCTATACCCTACACTCTACACTCTATACTCTACACTCTATACCCTACACTTTATACCCTACACTCTATACCCTACACTCTACACCCTACACTCTACAATCTATACCCTACACTCTATACCCTACACTCTATACCCTAAAGTCTACAACCTACACTCTATACCCTACACTCTATACCATACACTCTATACCCTACACTCTACACTCTATACCCTACACTCTATACCCTACACTCTATACCCTACACTCTACACTCTATACCCTACACTCTATACCCTACACTCTACACCCTACACTCTACACCCTACACTCTACACCCTACACTCTATACCATACACTCAACACCCTACACTCTATACCATACACTCTATACCCTACACTCTACACTCTATACCCTACACTCTATACCCTACACTCTACACTCTATACCCTACACTCTATACCGTACACTCTATACCCTACACTCTATACCATACACTCTATACCCTACACTCTATACCCTACACTCTACACTCTATACCATACACTCTACACTCTATACCCTACACTCTACACTCTATACCCTACACTCTATACCCTACACTCTATACTCTATACCGTACACTCTATACCCTACACTATACACTCTATACCCTACACTCTATACCATACACTCTACACTCTATACCATACACTCTATACCCTACACTCTACACTCTATACCCTACACCTTATACCCTACACTCTACACTCTATACCCTACACTCTATACCCTACACTCTATACCATACACTCTACACTCTATACCCTACACTCTACACTCTATACCCTACACTCTATACCCTACACTCTATACCCTACACTCTACACACTATACCCTACACTCTATACCCTACACTCTATGCCCTACACTCTATACCCTACACTATACACTCTATACCCTACACTCTATACCCTACACTCTACACTCTATACCCTACACTCTACACTCTATACCCTACACTCTATACCCTACACTCTACACTCTATACCCTACACTCTAAACCCTACACTCTATACACTACAGTCTATACCCTACACTCTATACCCTACACTCTATACCCTACACTCTATACACTACACTCTATACCCTACACTCTATACCCTACACTCTACTCTCTATACCCTACACTCTACACTCTACACCCTACACTCTATACCCTACACTCTATACCATACACTCTATACCCTACACTCTATATCCTACACTCTAATCCCTACACCCTACACTCTATACCCTACACTCTATACCATACACTCTATACCATACACTCTATACCCTACACTCTAATCCCTACACTCTAATCCCTACACTCTACACTCTATACCCTACACTCTATACCCTACACTCTATACCCTACACTCTATACCCTACACTCTACACTCTATACCCTACACTCTATACCCTACACTTTATACCCTACACTCTATACCCTACACTCTACACCCTACACTCTACAATCTATACCCTACACTCTATACCCTACACTCTATACCCTAAAGTCTACAACCTACACTCTATACCCTACACTCTATACCATACACTCTATACCCTACACTCTACACTCTATACCCTACACTCTATACCCTACACTCTATACCCTACACTCTACACTCTATACCCTACACTCTATACCCTACACTCTACACCCTACACTCTACACCCTACACTCTACACCCTACACTCTATACCATACACTCAACACCCTACACTCTATACCATACACTCTATACCCTACACTCTATACCCTACACTCTATACCCTACACTCTACACTCTATACCCTACACTCTATACCGTACACTCTATACCCTACACTCTATACCATACACTCTATACCCTACACTCTATACCCTACACTCTACACTCTATACCATACACTCTACACTCTATACCCTACACTCTACACTCTATACCCTACACTCTATACCCTACACTCTATACTCTATACCGTACACTCTATACCCTACACTATACACTCTATACCCTACACTCTATACCCTACACTCTATACCATACACTCTACACTCTATACCATACACTCTATACCCTACACTCTACACTCTATACCCTACACTTTATACCCTACACTCTACACTCTATACCCTACACTCTATACCCTACACTCTATACCTTACACTCTACACTCTATACCCTACACTCTACACTCTATACCCTACACTCTATACCCTACACTCTATACCCTACACTCTACACACTATACCCTACACTCTATACCCTACACTCTATGCCCTACACTCTATACCCTACACTATACACTCTATACCCTACACTCTATACCCTACACTCTACACTCTATACCCTACACTCTACACTCTATACCCTACACTCTATACCCTACACTCTACACTCTATACCCTACACTCTAAACCCTACACTCTATACCGTACACTCTATACCCTACACACTATACCCTAAACTATACACTCTATACCCTACACTCTATATCCTACACTCTATACCCTACACTCTATACCATACACTCTACACTCTATACCCTACACTCTACACTCTATACCCTACACTCTATAACCTACACTCTATACTCTATACCCTACACTCTATACCCTACACTCTACACTCTATACCCTACACTCTATACCCTACACTCTATACACTACACTCTATACCCTACACTCTATACCCTACACTCTACTCTCTATACCCTACACTCTACACTCTACACCCTACACTCTATACCCTACACTCTATACCATACACTCTATACCCTACACTCTATACCCTACACTCTAATCCCTACACCCTACACTCTATACCCTACACTCTATACCATACACTCTATACCATACACTCTATACCCTACACTCTAATCCCTACACTCTAATCCCTACACTCTACACTCTATACCCTACACTCTATACCCTACACTCTATACCCTACACTCTGTACCCTACACTCTACACTCTATACCCTACAATCTATACCCTACACTTTATACCCTACACTCTATACCCTACACTCTACACCCTACACTCTACAATCTATACCCTACACTCTATACCCTACACTCTATACCCTACAGTCTACAACCTACACTCTATACCCTACACTCTATACCATACACTCTATACCCTACACTTTACACTCTATACCCTACACTGTGTACCCTACACTCTATAACCTACACTCTACACTCTATACCCTACACTCTATACCCTACACTCTACACAATACACTCTACACCCTACACTCTACACCCTACACTCTATACCATACACTCAACACCCTACACTCTATACCATACACTCTATACCCTACACTCTACACTCTGTACCCTACACTCTATACCCTACACTCTACACTCTATACCCTACACTCTATACCGTACACTCTATACCCTACACTCTATACCATACACTCTATACCCTACACTCTACACTCTATACCATACACTCTACACTCTATACCCTACACTCTACACTCTATACCCTACACTCTATACCATACACTCTATACTCTATACCGTACACTCTATACCCTACACTATACACTCTATACCCTACACTCTATACCCTACACTCTATACCCTACACTCTATACCATACACTCTACACTCTATACCATACACTCTATACCCTACACTCTACACTCTATACCCTACACTTTATACCCTACACTCTACACTCTACACCCTACACTCTATACCCTACACTCTATACCATACACTCTACACTCTATACCCTACACCCTACACTCTACACCCTACACTCTACACCCTACACTCTATACCATACACTCAACACCCTACACTCTATACCATACACTCTATACCCTACACTCTACACTCTATACCCTACACTCTATACCCTACACTCTACACTCTATACCCTACACTCTATACCGTACACTCTATACCCTACACTCTATACCATACACTCTATACCCTACACTCTATACCCTACACTCTACACTCTATACCATACACTCTACACTCTATACCCTACACTCTACACTCTATACCCTACACTCTATACCCTACACTCTATACTCTATACCGTACACTCTATACCCTACACTATACACTCTATACCCTACACTCTATACCCTACACTCTATATCCTACACTCTATACCCTACACTCTATACCCTACACTCTATACCATACACTCTACACTCTATACCATACACTCTATACCCTACACTCTACACTCTATACCCTACACTTTATACCCTACACTCTACACTCTATACCCTACACTCTATACCCTACACTCTATACCATACATTCTACACTCTATACCCTACACTCTACACTCTATACCCTACACTCTATACCCTACACTCTATACCCTACACTCTACACACTATACCCTACACTCTATACCCTACACTCTATGCCCTACACTCTATACCCTACACTATACACTCTATACCCTACACTCTATACCCTACACTCTATATCCTACACTCTATACCCTACACTCTATACCCTACACTCTACACTCTATACCCTACACTCTATACCCTACACTCTATACCCTACACTCTACAACCTACACTCTATACCCTACACTCTATACCATACACTCTATACCCTACACTCTACACTCTATACCCTACACTCTACACTCTATACCCTACACTCTATACCCTACACTCTACACTCTATACCCTACACTCTATACCCTACACTCTATACCGTACACTCTATACCCTACACTCTATACCCTAAACTATACACTCTATACCCTACACTCTATATCCTACACTCTATACCCTACACTCTATACCATACACTCTACACTCTATACCCTGCACTCTACACTCTATACCCTACACTCTATATCCTACACTCTATACTCTATACCCTACACTCTATACCCTACACTCTACACTCTATACCCTACACTCTATACCCTACACTCTATACACTACACTCTATACCCTACACTCTATACCCTACACTCTACTCTCTATACCCTACACTCTACACTCTACACCCTACACTCTATACCCTACACTCTATACCATACACTCTATACCCTACACTCTATACCCTACACTCTAATCCCTACACCCTACACTCTATACCCTACACTCTATACCATACACTCTATACCATACACTCTATACCCTACACTCTAATCCCTACACTCTAATCCCTACACTCTACACTCTATACCCTACACTCTATACCCTACACTCTATACCCTACACTCTATACCCTACACTCTACACTCTATACCCTACATTCTATACCCTACACTTTATACCCTACACTCTATACCCTACACTCTACAATCTATACCCTACACTCTATACCCTACACTCTATACCCTACAGTCTACAACCTACACTCTATACCCTACACTCTATACCATACACTCTATACCCTACACTCTACACTCTGTACCCTACACTGTATACCCTACACTCTATACCCTACACTCTACACTCTATACCCTACACTCTATACCCTACACTCTACACCCTACACTCTACACCCTACACTCTACACTCTATACCCTACACTCTATACCCTACACTCTAAACTCTATACCCTACACTCTATACCGTACACTCTATACCCTACACTCTATACCATACACTCTATACCCTACACTCTATACCCTACACTCTACACTCTATACCATACACTCTACACTCTATACCCTACACTCTACACTCTATACCCTACACTCTATACCCTACACTCTATACTCTATACCGTACACTCTATACCCTACACTATACACTCTATACCCTACACTCTATACCCTACACTCTATATCCTACACTCTATACCCTACACTCTATACCCTACACTCTATACCATACACTCTACACTCTATACCATACACTCTATACCCTACACTCTACACTCTATACCCTACACTTTATACCCTACACTCTACACTCTATACCCTACACTCTATACCCTACACTCTATACCATACACTCTACACTCTATACCCTACACTCTACACTCTATACCCTACACTCTATACCCTACACTCTATACCCTACACTCTACACACTATACCCTACACTCTATACCCTACACTCTATGCCCTACACTCTATACCCTACACTATACACTCTATACCCTACACTCTATACCCTACATTCTATATCCTACACTCTATACCCTACACTCTATACCCTACACTCTACACTCTATACCCTACACTCTATACCCTACACTCTATACCCTACACTCTACAACCTACACTCTATACCCTACACTCTATACCATACACTCTATACCCTACACTCTACACTCTATACCCTACACTCTACACTCTATACCCTACACTCTATACCCTACACTCTACACTCTATACCCTACACTCTATACCCTACACTCTATACCGTACACTCTATACCCTACACTCTAAACCCTAAACTATACACTCTATACCCTACACTCTATATCCTACACTCTATACCCTACACTCTATACCATACACTCTACACTCTATACCCTGCACTCTACACTCTATACCCTACACTCTATACCCTACACTCTATACTCTATACCCTACACTCTATACCCTACACTCTACACTCTATACCCTACACTCTATACCCTACACTCTATACACTACACTCTATACCCTACACTCTATACCCTACACTCTACTCTCTATACCCTACACTCTACACTCTACACCCTACACTCTATACCCTACACTCTATACCATACACTCTATACCCTACACTCTATACCCTACACTCTAATCCCTACACCCTACACTCTATACCCTACACTCTATACCATACACTCTATACCATACACTCTATACCCTACACTCTAATCCCTACACTCTAATCCCTACACTCTACACTCTATACCCTACACTCTATACCCTACACTCTATACCCTACACTCTATACCCTACACTCTACACTCTATACCCTACACTCTATACCCTACACTTTATACCCTACACTCTATACCCTACACTCTACACCCTACACTCTACAATCTATACCCTACACTCTATACCCTACACTCTATACCCTGCAGTCTACAACCTACACTCTATACCCTACACTCTATACCATACACTCTATACCCTACACTCTACACTCTGTACCCTACACTGTATACCCTACACTCTATACCCTACACTCTACACTCTATACCCTACACTCTATACCCTACACTCTACACCCTACACTCTACACCCTACACTCTACACCCTACACTCTATACCATACACTCAACACCCTACACTCTATACCATACACTCTATACCCTACACTCTACACTCTATACCCTACACTCTATACCCTACACTCTACACTCTATACCCTACACTCTATACCGTACACTCTATACCCTACACTCTATACCATACACTCTATACCCTACACTCTACACTCTATACCATACACTCTACACTCTATACCCTACAATCTACACTCTATACCCTACACTCTATACCATACACTCTATACTCTATACCGTACACTCTACACCCTACACTATACACTCTATACCCTACACTCTATACCCTACACTCTATATCCTACACTCTATACCCTACACTCTATACCCTACACTCTATACCATACACTCTACACTCTATACCATACACTCTATACCCTACACTCTACACTCTATACCCTACACTTTATACCCTACACTCTACACTCTTTACCCTACACTCTATACCCTACACTCTATACCATACACTCTACACTCTATACCCTACACTCTACACTCTATACCCTACACTCTATACCCTACACTCTATACCCTACACTCTACACACTATACCCTACACTCTATACCCTACACTCTATATCCTACACTCTATACCCTACACTCTATACCCTACACTCTACACTCTATACCCTACACTCTATACCCTACACTCTATACCCTACACTCTACAACCTACACTCTATACCCTACACTCTATACCGTACACTCTATACCCTACACTCTATACCATACACTCTATACCCTACACTCTATACCCTACACTCTACACTCTATACCATACACTCTACACTCTATACCCTACACTCTACACTCTATACCCTACACTCTATACCCTACACTCTATACTCTATACCGTACACTCTATACCCTACACTATACACTCTATACCCTACACTCTATACCCTACACTCTATACCATACACTCTACACTCTATACCATACACTCTATACCCTACACTCTACACTCTATACCCTACACTTTATACCCTACACTCTACACTCTATACCCTACACTCTATACCCTACACTCTATACCTTACACTCTACACTCTATACCCTACACTCTACACTCTATACCCTACACTCTATACCCTACACTCTATACCCTACACTCTACACACTATACCCTACACTCTATACCCTACACCCTATGCCCTACACTCTATACCCTACACTATACACTCTATACCCTACACTCTATACCCTACACTCTACACTCTATACCCTACACTCTACACTCTATACCCTACACTCTATACTCTACACTCTACACTCTATACCCTACACTCTAAACCCTACACTCTATACCGTACACTCTATACCCTACACACTATACCCTAAACTATACACTCTATACCCTACACTCTATATCCTACACTCTATACCCTACACTCTATACCATACACTCTACACTCTATACCCTACACTCTACACTCTATACCCTACACTCTATAACCTACACTCTATACTCTATACCCTACACTCTATACCCTACACTCTACACTCTATACCCTACACTCTATACCCTACACTCTATACACTACACTCTATACCCTACACTCTATACCCTACACTCTACTCTCTATACCCTACACTCTACACTCTACACCCTACACTCTATACCCTACACTCTATACCATACACTCTATACCCTACACTCTATACCCTACACTCTAATCCCTACACCCTACACTCTATACCCTACACTCTATACCATACACTCTATACCATACACTCTATACCCTACACTCTAATCCCTACACTCTAATCCCTACACTCTACACTCTATACCCTACACTCTATACCCTACACTCTATACCCTACACTCTGTACCCTACACTCTACACTCTATACCCTACAATCTATACCCTACACTTTATACCCTACACTCTATACCCTACACTCTACACCCTACACTCTACAATCTATACCCTACACTCTATACCCTACACTCTATACCCTACAGTCTACAACCTACACTCTATACCCTACACTCTATACCATACACTCTATACCCTACACTTTACACTCTATACCCTACACTGTGTACCCTACACTCTATAACCTACACTCTACACTCTATACCCTACACTCTATACCCTACACTCTACACAATACACTCTACACCCTACACTCTACACCCTACACTCTATACCATACACTCAACACCCTACACTCTATACCATACACTCTATACCCTACACTCTACACTCTGTACCCTACACTCTATACCCTACACTCTACACTCTATACCCTACACTCTATACCGTACACTCTATACCCTACACTCTATACCATACACTCTATACCCTACACTCTACACTCTATACCATACACTCTACACTCTATACCCTACACTCTACACTCTATACCCTACACTCTATACCATACACTCTATACTCTATACCGTACACTCTATACCCTACACTATACACTCTATACCCTACACTCTATACCCTACACTCTATACCCTACACTCTATACCATACACTCTACACTCTATACCATACACTCTATACCCTACACTCTACACTCTATACCCTACACTTTATACCCTACACTCTACACTCTACACCCTACACTCTTTACCCTACACTCTATACCATACACTCTACACTCTATACCCTACACCCTACACTCTACACCCTACACTCTACACCCTACACTCTATACCATACACTCAACACCCTACACTCTATACCATACACTCTATACCCTACACTCTACACTCTATACCCTACACTCTATACCCTACACTCTACACTCTATACCCTACACTCTATACCGTACACTCTATACCCTACACTCTATACCATACACTCTATACCCTACACTCTATACCCTACACTCTACACTCTATACCATACACTCTACACTCTATACCCTACACTCTACACTCTATACCCTACACTCTATACCCTACACTCTATACTCTATACCGTACACTCTATACCCTACACTATACACTCTATACCCTACACTCTATACCCTACACTCTATATCCTACACTCTATACCCTACACTCTATACCCTACACTCTATACCATACACTCTACACTCTATACCATACACTCTATACCCTACACTCTACACTCTATACCCTACACTTTATACCCTACACTCTACACTCTATACCCTACACTCTATACCCTACACTCTATACCATACACTCTACACTCTATACCCTACACTCTACACTCTATACCCTACACTCTATACCCTACACTCTATACCCTACACTCTACACACTATACCCTACACTCTATACCCTACACTCTATGCCCTACACTCTATACCCTACACTATACACTCTATACCCTACACTCTATACCCTACACTCTATATCCTACACTCTATACCCTACACTCTATACCCTACACTCTACACTCTATACCCTACACTCTATACCCTACACTCTATACCCTACACTCTACAACCTACACTCTATACCCTACACTCTATACCATACACTCTATACCCTACACTCTACACTCTATACCCTACACTCTACACTCTATACCCTACACTCTATACCCTACACTCTACACTCTATACCCTACACTCTATACCCTACACTCTATACCGTACACTCTATACCCTACACTCTATACCCTAAACTATACACTCTATACCCTACACTCTATATCCTACACTCTATACCCTACACTCTATACCATACACTCTACACTCTATACCCTGCACTCTACACTCTATACCCTACACTCTATATCCTACACTCTATACTCTATACCCTACACTCTATACCCTACACTCTACACTCTATACCCTACACTCTATACCCTACACTCTATACACTACACTCTATACCCTACACTCTATACCCTACACTCTACTCTCTATACCCTACACTCTACACTCTACACCCTACACTCTATACCCTACACTCTATACCATACACTCTATACCCTACACTCTATACCCTACACTCTAATCCCTACACCCTACACTCTATACCCTACACTCTATACCATACACTCTATACCATACACTCTATACCCTACACTCTAATCCCTACACTCTAATCCCTACACTCTACACTCTATACCCTACACTCTATACCCTACACTCTATACCCTACACTCTATACCCTACACTCTACACTCTATACCCTACATTCTATACCCTACACTTTATACCCTACACTCTATACCCTACACTCTACAATCTATACCCTACACTCTATACCCTACACTCTATACCCTACAGTCTACAACCTACACTCTATACCCTACACTCTATACCATACACTCTATACCCTACACTCTACACTCTGTACCCTACACTGTATACCCTACACTCTATACCCTACACTCTACACTCTATACCCTACACTCTATACCCTACACTCTACACCCTACACTCTACACCCTACACTCTACACTCTATACCCTACACTCTATACCCTACACTCTAAACTCTATACCCTACACTCTATACCGTACACTCTATACCCTACACTCTATACCATACACTCTATACCCTACACTCTATACCCTACACTCTACACTCTATACCATACACTCTACACTCTATACCCTACACTCTACACTCTATACCCTACACTCTATACCCTACACTCTATACTCTATACCGTACACTCTATACCCTACACTATACACTCTATACCCTACACTCTATACCCTACACTCTATATCCTACACTCTATACCCTACACTCTATACCCTACACTCTATACCATACACTCTACACTCTATACCATACACTCTATACCCTACACTCTACACTCTATACCCTACACTTTATACCCTACACTCTACACTCTATACCCTACACTCTATACCCTACACTCTATACCATACACTCTACACTCTATACCCTACACTCTACACTCTATACCCTACACTCTATACCCTACACTCTATACCCTACACTCTACACACTATACCCTACACTCTATACCCTACACTCTATGCCCTACACTCTATACCCTACACTATACACTCTATACCCTACACTCTATACCCTACATTCTATATCCTACACTCTATACCCTACACTCTATACCCTACACTCTACACTCTATACCCTACACTCTATACCCTACACTCTATACCCTACACTCTACAACCTACACTCTATACCCTACACTCTATACCATACACTCTATACCCTACACTCTACACTCTATACCCTACACTCTACACTCTATACCCTACACTCTATACCCTACACTCTACACTCTATACCCTACACTCTATACCCTACACTCTATACCGTACACTCTATACCCTACACTCTAAACCCTAAACTATACACTCTATACCCTACACTCTATATCCTACACTCTATACCCTACACTCTATACCATACACTCTACACTCTATACCCTGCACTCTACACTCTATACCCTACACTCTATACCCTACACTCTATACTCTATACCCTACACTCTATACCCTACACTCTACACTCTATACCCTACACTCTATACCCTACACTCTATACACTACACTCTATACCCTACACTCTATACCCTACACTCTACTCTCTATACCCTACACTCTACACTCTACACCCTACACTCTATACCCTACACTCTATACCATACACTCTATACCCTACACTCTATACCCTACACTCTAATCCCTACACCCTACACTCTATACCCTACACTCTATACCATACACTCTATACCATACACTCTATACCCTACACTCTAATCCCTACACTCTAATCCCTACACTCTACACTCTATACCCTACACTCTATACCCTACACTCTATACCCTACACTCTATACCCTACACTCTACACTCTATACCCTACACTCTATACCCTACACTTTATACCCTACACTCTATACCCTACACTCTACACCCTACACTCTACAATCTATACCCTACACTCTATACCCTACACTCTATACCCTGCAGTCTACAACCTACACTCTATACCCTACACTCTATACCATACACTCTATACCCTACACTCTACACTCTGTACCCTACACTGTATACCCTACACTCTATACCCTACACTCTACACTCTATACCCTACACTCTATACCCTACACTCTACACCCTACACTCTACACCCTACACTCTACACCCTACACTCTATACCATACACTCAACACCCTACACTCTATACCATACACTCTATACCCTACACTCTACACTCTATACCCTACACTCTATACCCTACACTCTACACTCTATACCCTACACTCTATACCGTACACTCTATACCCTACACTCTATACCATACACTCTATACCCTACACTCTACACTCTATACCATACACTCTACACTCTATACCCTACAATCTACACTCTATACCCTACACTCTATACCATACACTCTATACTCTATACCGTACACTCTACACCCTACACTATACACTCTATACCCTACACTCTATACCCTACACTCTATATCCTACACTCTATACCCTACACTCTATACCCTACACTCTATACCATACACTCTACACTCTATACCATACACTCTATACCCTACACTCTACACTCTATACCCTACACTTTATACCCTACACTCTACACTCTTTACCCTACACTCTATACCCTACACTCTATACCATACACTCTACACTCTATACCCTACACTCTACACTCTATACCCTACACTCTATACCCTACACTCTATACCCTACACTCTACACACTATACCCTACACTCTATACCCTACACTCTATATCCTACACTCTATACCCTACACTCTATACCCTACACTCTACACTCTATACCCTACACTCTATACCCTACACTCTATACCCTACACTCTACAACCTACACTCTATACCCTACACTCTATACCATACACTCTATACCCTACACTCTACACTCTATACCCTACACTCTACACTCTATACCCTACACTCTATACCCTACACTCTACACTCTATACCCTACACTCTATACCCTACACTCTATACCGTACACTCTATACCCTACACTCTATACCCTAAACTATACACTCTATACCCTACACTCTATATCCTACACTCTATACCCTACACTCTATACCCTACACTCTATACTCTATACCCTACACTCTATACCCTACACTCTACACTCTATACCCTACACTCTATACCCTACACTATATACACTACACTCTATACCCTACACTCTATACCCTACACTCTACTCTCTATACCCTACACTCTACACTCTATACCCTACACTCTATACCCTACACTCTATACCATACACTCTATACCCTACACTCTATACCCTACACTCTAATCCCTACACCCTACACTCTATACCCTACACTCTATACCATACACTCTATACCATACACTCTATACCCTACACTCTAATCCCTACACTCTAATCCCTACACTCTACACTCTATACCCTACACTCTATACCCTACACTCTATACCCTACACTCTGTACCCTATACTCTACACTCTATACCCTACACTCTATACCCTACACTTTATACCCTACACTCTATACCCTACACTCTACACCCTACACTCTACAATCTATACCCTACACTCTATACCCTACACTCTATACCCTACAGTCTACAACCTACACTCTATACCCTACACTCTATACCATACACTCTATACCCTACACTCTACACTCTATATCCTACACTGTGTACCCTACACTCTATACCCTACACTCTACACTCTATACCCTACACTCTATACCCTACACTCTACACAATACACTCTACACCCTACACTCTACACCCTACACTCTATACCATACACTCTATACCCTACACTCTACACTCTATACCCTACACTCTATACCCTACACTCTACACTCTATACCCTACACTCTATACCGTACACTCTATACCCTACACTCTATACCATACACTCTATACCCTACACTCTACACTCTATACCATACACTCTACACTCTATACCCTACACTCTACACTCTATACCCTACACTCTATACCATACACTCTATACTCTATACCGTACACTCTATACCCTACACTATACACTCTATACCCTACACTCTATACCCTACACTCTATATCCTACACTCTATACCCTACACTCTATACCCTACACTCTATACCATACACTCTACACTCTATACCATACACTCTATACCCTACACTCTACACTCTATACCCTACACTTTATACCCTACACTCTACACTCTACACCCTACACTCTATACCCTACACTCTATACCATACACTCTACACTCTATACCCTACACCCTACACTCTACACCCTACACTCTACACCCTACACTCTATACCATACACTCAACACCCTACACTCTACACCCTACACTCTATACCATACACTCAACACCCTACACTCTATACCATACACTCTATACCCTACACTCTACACTCTGTACCCTACACTCTATACCCTACACTCTACACTCTATACCCTACACTCTATACCGTACACTCTATACCCTACACTCTATACCATACACTCTATACCCTACACTCTACACTCTATACCATACACTCTACACTCTATACCCTACACTCTACACTCTATACCCTACACTCTATACCATACACTCTATACTCTATACCGTACACTCTATACCCTACACTATACACTCTATACCCTACACTCTATACCCTACACTCTATACCCTACACTCTATACCATACACTCTACACTCTATACCATACACTCTATACCCTACACTCTACACTCTATACCCTACACTTTATACCCTACACTCTACACTCTACACCCTACACTCTTTACCCTACACTCTATACCATACACTCTACACTCTATACCCTACACCCTACACTCTACACCCTACACTCTACACCCTACACTCTATACCATACACTCAACACCCTACACTCTATACCATACACTCTATACCCTACACTCTACACTCTATACCCTACACTCTATACCCTACACTCTACACTCTATACCCTACACTCTATACCGTACACTCTATACCCTACACTCTATACCATACACTCTATACCCTACACTCTATACCCTACACTCTACACTCTATACCATACACTCTACACTCTATACCCTACACTCTACACTCTATACCCTACACTCTATACCCTACACTCTATACTCTATACCGTACACTCTATACCCTACACTATACACTCTATACCCTACACTCTATACCCTACACTCTATATCCTACACTCTATACCCTACACTCTATACCCTACACTCTATACCATACACTCTACACTCTATACCATACACTCTATACCCTACACTCTACACTCTATACCCTACACTTTATACCCTACACTCTACACTCTATACCCTACACTCTATACCCTACACTCTATACCATACACTCTACACTCTATACCCTACACTCTACACTCTATACCCTACACTCTATACCCTACACTCTATACCCTACACTCTACACACTATACCCTACACTCTATACCCTACACTCTATGCCCTACACTCTATACCCTACACTATACACTCTATACCCTACACTCTATACCCTACACTCTATATCCTACACTCTATACCCTACACTCTATACCCTACACTCTACACTCTATACCCTACACTCTATACCCTACACTCTATACCCTACACTCTACAACCTACACTCTATACCCTACACTCTATACCATACACTCTATACCCTACACTCTACACTCTATACCCTACACTCTACACTCTATACCCTACACTCTATACCCTACACTCTACACTCTATACCCTACACTCTATACCCTACACTCTATACCGTACACTCTATACCCTACACTCTATACCCTAAACTATACACTCTATACCCTACACTCTATATCCTACACTCTATACCCTACACTCTATACCATACACTCTACACTCTATACCCTGCACTCTACACTCTATACCCTACACTCTATATCCTACACTCTATACTCTATACCCTACACTCTATACCCTACACTCTACACTCTATACCCTACACTCTATACCCTACACTCTATACACTACACTCTATACCCTACACTCTATACCCTACACTCTACTCTCTATACCCTACACTCTACACTCTACACCCTACACTCTATACCCTACACTCTATACCATACACTCTATACCCTACACTCTATACCCTACACTCTAATCCCTACACCCTACACTCTATACCCTACACTCTATACCATACACTCTATACCATACACTCTATACCCTACACTCTAATCCCTACACTCTAATCCCTACACTCTACACTCTATACCCTACACTCTATACCCTACACTCTATACCCTACACTCTATACCCTACACTCTACACTCTATACCCTACATTCTATACCCTACACTTTATACCCTACACTCTATACCCTACACTCTACAATCTATACCCTACACTCTATACCCTACACTCTATACCCTACAGTCTACAACCTACACTCTATACCCTACACTCTATACCATACACTCTATACCCTACACTCTACACTCTGTACCCTACACTGTATACCCTACACTCTATACCCTACACTCTACACTCTATACCCTACACTCTATACCCTACACTCTACACCCTACACTCTACACCCTACACTCTACACTCTATACCCTACACTCTATACCCTACACTCTAAACTCTATACCCTACACTCTATACCGTACACTCTATACCCTACACTCTATACCATACACTCTATACCCTACACTCTATACCCTACACTCTACACTCTATACCATACACTCTACACTCTATACCCTACACTCTACACTCTATACCCTACACTCTATACCCTACACTCTATACTCTATACCGTACACTCTATACCCTACACTATACACTCTATACCCTACACTCTATACCCTACACTCTATATCCTACACTCTATACCCTACACTCTATACCCTACACTCTATACCATACACTCTACACTCTATACCATACACTCTATACCCTACACTCTACACTCTATACCCTACACTTTATACCCTACACTCTACACTCTATACCCTACACTCTATACCCTACACTCTATACCATACACTCTACACTCTATACCCTACACTCTACACTCTATACCCTACACTCTATACCCTACACTCTATACCCTACACTCTACACACTATACCCTACACTCTATACCCTACACTCTATGCCCTACACTCTATACCCTACACTATACACTCTATACCCTACACTCTATACCCTACATTCTATATCCTACACTCTATACCCTACACTCTATACCCTACACTCTACACTCTATACCCTACACTCTATACCCTACACTCTATACCCTACACTCTACAACCTACACTCTATACCCTACACTCTATACCATACACTCTATACCCTACACTCTACACTCTATACCCTACACTCTACACTCTATACCCTACACTCTATACCCTACACTCTACACTCTATACCCTACACTCTATACCCTACACTCTATACCGTACACTCTATACCCTACACTCTAAACCCTAAACTATACACTCTATACCCTACACTCTATATCCTACACTCTATACCCTACACTCTATACCATACACTCTACACTCTATACCCTGCACTCTACACTCTATACCCTACACTCTATACCCTACACTCTATACTCTATACCCTACACTCTATACCCTACACTCTACACTCTATACCCTACACTCTATACCCTACACTCTATACACTACACTCTATACCCTACACTCTATACCCTACACTCTACTCTCTATACCCTACACTCTACACTCTACACCCTACACTCTATACCCTACACTCTATACCATACACTCTATACCCTACACTCTATACCCTACACTCTAATCCCTACACCCTACACTCTATACCCTACACTCTATACCATACACTCTATACCATACACTCTATACCCTACACTCTAATCCCTACACTCTAATCCCTACACTCTACACTCTATACCCTACACTCTATACCCTACACTCTATACCCTACACTCTATACCCTACACTCTACACTCTATACCCTACACTCTATACCCTACACTTTATACCCTACACTCTATACCCTACACTCTACACCCTACACTCTACAATCTATACCCTACACTCTATACCCTACACTCTATACCCTGCAGTCTACAACCTACACTCTATACCCTACACTCTATACCATACACTCTATACCCTACACTCTACACTCTGTACCCTACACTGTATACCCTACACTCTATACCCTACACTCTACACTCTATACCCTACACTCTATACCCTACACTCTACACCCTACACTCTACACCCTACACTCTACACCCTACACTCTATACCATACACTCAACACCCTACACTCTATACCATACACTCTATACCCTACACTCTACACTCTATACCCTACACTCTATACCCTACACTCTACACTCTATACCCTACACTCTATACCGTACACTCTATACCCTACACTCTATACCATACACTCTATACCCTACACTCTACACTCTATACCATACACTCTACACTCTATACCCTACAATCTACACTCTATACCCTACACTCTATACCATACACTCTATACTCTATACCGTACACTCTACACCCTACACTATACACTCTATACCCTACACTCTATACCCTACACTCTATATCCTACACTCTATACCCTACACTCTATACCCTACACTCTATACCATACACTCTACACTCTATACCATACACTCTATACCCTACACTCTACACTCTATACCCTACACTTTATACCCTACACTCTACACTCTTTACCCTACACTCTATACCCTACACTCTATACCATACACTCTACACTCTATACCCTACACTCTACACTCTATACCCTACACTCTATACCCTACACTCTATACCCTACACTCTACACACTATACCCTACACTCTATACCCTACACTCTATATCCTACACTCTATACCCTACACTCTATACCCTACACTCTACACTCTATACCCTACACTCTATACCCTACACTCTATACCCTACACTCTACAACCTACACTCTATACCCTACACTCTATACCATACACTCTATACCCTACACTCTACACTCTATACCCTACACTCTACACTCTATACCCTACACTCTATACCCTACACTCTACACTCTATACCCTACACTCTATACCCTACACTCTATACCGTACACTCTATACCCTACACTCTATACCCTAAACTATACACTCTATACCCTACACTCTATATCCTACACTCTATACCCTACACTCTATACCCTACACTCTATACTCTATACCCTACACTCTATACCCTACACTCTACACTCTATACCCTACACTCTATACCCTACACTATATACACTACACTCTATACCCTACACTCTATACCCTACACTCTACTCTCTATACCCTACACTCTACACTCTATACCCTACACTCTATACCCTACACTCTATACCATACACTCTATACCCTACACTCTATACCCTACACTCTAATCCCTACACCCTACACTCTATACCCTACACTCTATACCATACACTCTATACCATACACTCTATACCCTACACTCTAATCCCTACACTCTAATCCCTACACTCTACACTCTATACCCTACACTCTATACCCTACACTCTATACCCTACACTCTGTACCCTATACTCTACACTCTATACCCTACACTCTATACCCTACACTTTATACCCTACACTCTATACCCTACACTCTACACCCTACACTCTACAATCTATACCCTACACTCTATACCCTACACTCTATACCCTACAGTCTACAACCTACACTCTATACCCTACACTCTATACCATACACTCTATACCCTACACTCTACACTCTATATCCTACACTGTGTACCCTACACTCTATACCCTACACTCTACACTCTATACCCTACACTCTATACCCTACACTCTACACAATACACTCTACACCCTACACTCTACACCCTACACTCTATACCATACACTCTATACCCTACACTCTACACTCTATACCCTACACTCTATACCCTACACTCTACACTCTATACCCTACACTCTATACCGTACACTCTATACCCTACACTCTATACCATACACTCTATACCCTACACTCTACACTCTATACCATACACTCTACACTCTATACCCTACACTCTACACTCTATACCCTACACTCTATACCATACACTCTATACTCTATACCGTACACTCTATACCCTACACTATACACTCTATACCCTACACTCTATACCCTACACTCTATATCCTACACTCTATACCCTACACTCTATACCCTACACTCTATACCATACACTCTACACTCTATACCATACACTCTATACCCTACACTCTACACTCTATACCCTACACTTTATACCCTACACTCTACACTCTACACCCTACACTCTATACCCTACACTCTATACCATACACTCTACACTCTATACCCTACACCCTACACTCTACACCCTACACTCTACACCCTACACTCTATACCATACACTCAACACCCTACACTCTATACCATACACTCTATACCCTACACTCTACACTCTATACCCTACACTCTATACCCTACACTCTACACTCTATACCCTACACTCTATACCGTACACTCTATACCCTACACTCTATACCATACACTCTATACCCTACACTCTATACCCTACACTCTACACTCTATACCATACACTCTACACTCTATACCCTACACTCTACACTCTATACCCTACACTCTATACCCTACACTCTATACTCTATACCGTACACTCTATACCCTACACTATACACTCTATACCCTACACTCTATACCCTACACTCTATACCATACACTCTACACTCTATACCATACACTCTATACCCTACACTCTACACTCTATACCCTACACTTTATACCCTACACTCTACACTCTATACCCTACACTCTATACCCTACACTCTATACCATACACTCTACACTCTATACCCTACACTCTACACTCTATACCCTACACTCTATACCCTACACTCTATACCCTACACTCTACACACTATACCCTACACTCTATACCCTACACTCTATGCCCTACACTCTATACCCTACACTATACACTCTATACCCTACACTCTATACCCTACACTCTATATCCTACACTCTATACCCTACACTCTATACCCTACACTCTACACTCTATACCCTACACTCTATACCCTACACTCTAAACCCTACACTCTACAACCTACACTCTATACCCTACACTCTACACTCTATACCCTACACTCTACACTCTATACCCTACACTCTATACCCTACACTCTACACTCTATACCCGACACTCTATACCCTACACTTTATACCCTACACTCTACACTCTATACCCTACACTCTATACCCTACACTCTATACCTTACACTCTACACTCTATACCCTACACTCTACACTCTATACCCTACACTCTATACCCTACACTCTATACCCTACACTCTACACACTATACCCTACACTCTATACCCTACACTCTATGCCCTACACTCTATACCCTACACTATACACTCTATACCCTACACTCTATACCCTACACTCTACACTCTATACCCTACACTCTACACTCTATACCCTACACTCTATACTCTACACTCTACACTCTATACCCTACACTCTAAACCCTACACTCTATACCGTACACTCTATACCCTACACACTATACCCTAAACTATACACTCTATACCCTACACTCTATATCCTACACTCTATACCCTACACTCTATACCATACACTCTACACTCTATACCCTACACTCTACACTCTATACCCTACACTCTATAACCTACACTCTATACTCTATACCCTACACTCTATACCCTACACTCTACACTCTATACCCTACACTCTATACCCTACACTCTATACACTACACTCTATACCCTACACTCTATACCCTACACTCTACTCTCTATACCCTACACTCTACACTCTACACCCTACACTCTATACCCTACACTCTATACCATACACTCTATACCCTACACTCTATACCCTACACTCTAATCCCTACACCCTACACTCTATACCCTACACTCTATACCATACACTCTATACCATACACTCTATACCCTACACTCTAATCCCTACACTCTAATCCCTACACTCTACACTCTATACCCTACACTCTATACCCTACACTCTATACCCTACACTCTGTACCCTACACTCTACACTCTATACCCTACAATCTATACCCTACACTTTATACCCTACACTCTATACCCTACACTCTACACCCTACACTCTACAATCTATACCCTACACTCTATACCCTACACTCTATACCCTACAGTCTACAACCTACACTCTATACCCTACACTCTATACCATACACTCTATACCCTACACTTTACACTCTATACCCTACACTGTGTACCCTACACTCTATAACCTACACTCTACACTCTATACCCTACACTCTATACCCTACACTCTACACAATACACTCTACACCCTACACTCTACACCCTACACTCTATACCATACACTCAACACCCTACACTCTATACCATACACTCTATACCCTACACTCTACACTCTGTACCCTACACTCTATACCCTACACTCTACACTCTATACCCTACACTCTATACCGTACACTCTATACCCTACACTCTATACCATACACTCTATACCCTACACTCTACACTCTATACCATACACTCTACACTCTATACCCTACACTCTACACTCTATACCCTACACTCTATACCATACACTCTATACTCTATACCGTACACTCTATACCCTACACTATACACTCTATACCCTACACTCTATACCCTACACTCTATACCCTACACTCTATACCATACACTCTACACTCTATACCATACACTCTATACCCTACACTCTACACTCTATACCCTACACTTTATACCCTACACTCTACACTCTACACCCTACACTCTTTACCCTACACTCTATACCATACACTCTACACTCTATACCCTACACCCTACACTCTACACCCTACACTCTACACCCTACACTCTATACCATACACTCAACACCCTACACTCTATACCATACACTCTATACCCTACACTCTACACTCTATACCCTACACTCTATACCCTACACTCTACACTCTATACCCTACACTCTATACCGTACACTCTATACCCTACACTCTATACCATACACTCTATACCCTACACTCTATACCCTACACTCTACACTCTATACCATACACTCTACACTCTATACCCTACACTCTACACTCTATACCCTACACTCTATACCCTACACTCTATACTCTATACCGTACACTCTATACCCTACACTATACACTCTATACCCTACACTCTATACCCTACACTCTATATCCTACACTCTATACCCTACACTCTATACCCTACACTCTATACCATACACTCTACACTCTATACCATACACTCTATACCCTACACTCTACACTCTATACCCTACACTTTATACCCTACACTCTACACTCTATACCCTACACTCTATACCCTACACTCTATACCATACACTCTACACTCTATACCCTACACTCTACACTCTATACCCTACACTCTATACCCTACACTCTATACCCTACACTCTACACACTATACCCTACACTCTATACCCTACACTCTATGCCCTACACTCTATACCCTACACTATACACTCTATACCCTACACTCTATACCCTACACTCTATATCCTACACTCTATACCCTACACTCTATACCCTACACTCTACACTCTATACCCTACACTCTATACCCTACACTCTATACCCTACACTCTACAACCTACACTCTATACCCTACACTCTATACCATACACTCTATACCCTACACTCTACACTCTATACCCTACACTCTACACTCTATACCCTACACTCTATACCCTACACTCTACACTCTATACCCTACACTCTATACCCTACACTCTATACCGTACACTCTATACCCTACACTCTATACCCTAAACTATACACTCTATACCCTACACTCTATATCCTACACTCTATACCCTACACTCTATACCATACACTCTACACTCTATACCCTGCACTCTACACTCTATACCCTACACTCTATATCCTACACTCTATACTCTATACCCTACACTCTATACCCTACACTCTACACTCTATACCCTACACTCTATACCCTACACTCTATACACTACACTCTATACCCTACACTCTATACCCTACACTCTACTCTCTATACCCTACACTCTACACTCTACACCCTACACTCTATACCCTACACTCTATACCATACACTCTATACCCTACACTCTATACCCTACACTCTAATCCCTACACCCTACACTCTATACCCTACACTCTATACCATACACTCTATACCATACACTCTATACCCTACACTCTAATCCCTACACTCTAATCCCTACACTCTACACTCTATACCCTACACTCTATACCCTACACTCTATACCCTACACTCTATACCCTACACTCTACACTCTATACCCTACATTCTATACCCTACACTTTATACCCTACACTCTATACCCTACACTCTACAATCTATACCCTACACTCTATACCCTACACTCTATACCCTACAGTCTACAACCTACACTCTATACCCTACACTCTATACCATACACTCTATACCCTACACTCTACACTCTGTACCCTACACTGTATACCCTACACTCTATACCCTACACTCTACACTCTATACCCTACACTCTATACCCTACACTCTACACCCTACACTCTACACCCTACACTCTACACTCTATACCCTACACTCTATACCCTACACTCTAAACTCTATACCCTACACTCTATACCGTACACTCTATACCCTACACTCTATACCATACACTCTATACCCTACACTCTATACCCTACACTCTACACTCTATACCATACACTCTACACTCTATACCCTACACTCTACACTCTATACCCTACACTCTATACCCTACACTCTATACTCTATACCGTACACTCTATACCCTACACTATACACTCTATACCCTACACTCTATACCCTACACTCTATATCCTACACTCTATACCCTACACTCTATACCCTACACTCTATACCATACACTCTACACTCTATACCATACACTCTATACCCTACACTCTACACTCTATACCCTACACTTTATACCCTACACTCTACACTCTATACCCTACACTCTATACCCTACACTCTATACCATACACTCTACACTCTATACCCTACACTCTACACTCTATACCCTACACTCTATACCCTACACTCTATACCCTACACTCTACACACTATACCCTACACTCTATACCCTACACTCTATGCCCTACACTCTATACCCTACACTATACACTCTATACCCTACACTCTATACCCTACATTCTATATCCTACACTCTATACCCTACACTCTATACCCTACACTCTACACTCTATACCCTACACTCTATACCCTACACTCTATACCCTACACTCTACAACCTACACTCTATACCCTACACTCTATACCATACACTCTATACCCTACACTCTACACTCTATACCCTACACTCTACACTCTATACCCTACACTCTATACCCTACACTCTACACTCTATACCCTACACTCTATACCCTACACTCTATACCGTACACTCTATACCCTACACTCTAAACCCTAAACTATACACTCTATACCCTACACTCTATATCCTACACTCTATACCCTACACTCTATACCATACACTCTACACTCTATACCCTGCACTCTACACTCTATACCCTACACTCTATACCCTACACTCTATACTCTATACCCTACACTCTATACCCTACACTCTACACTCTATACCC
This sequence comes from Ranitomeya imitator, assembly GCF_032444005.1. NCBI lineage: Eukaryota > Metazoa > Chordata > Amphibia > Anura > Dendrobatidae > Ranitomeya > Ranitomeya imitator. Next base: position 297,754,439 of record NC_091284.1, read on the forward strand.
TACACTCTATACCCTACACTCTATACACTACACTCTATACCCTACACTCTATACCCTACACTCTACTCTCTATACCCTACACTCTACACTCTACACCCTACACTCTATACCCTACACTCTATACCATACACTCTATACCCTACACTCTATACCCTACACTCTAATCCCTACACCCTACACTCTATACCCTACACTCTATACCATACACTCTATACCATACACTCTATACCCTACACTCTAATCCCTACACTCTAATCCCTACACTCTACACTCTATACCCTACACTCTATACCCTACACTCTATACCCTACACTCTATACCCTACACTCTACACTCTATACCCTACACTCTATACCCTACACTTTATACCCTACACTCTATACCCTACACTCTACACCCTACACTCTACAATCTATACCCTACACTCTATACCCTACACTCTATACCCTGCAGTCTACAACCTACACTCTATACCCTACACTCTATACCATACACTCTATACCCTACACTCTACACTCTGTACCCTACACTGTATACCCTACACTCTATACCCTACACTCTACACTCTATACCCTACACTCTATACCCTACACTCTACACCCTACACTCTACACCCTACACTCTACACCCTACACTCTATACCATACACTCAACACCCTACACTCTATACCATACACTCTATACCCTACACTCTACACTCTATACCCTACACTCTATACCCTACACTCTACACTCTATACCCTACACTCTATACCGTACACTCTATACCCTACACTCTATACCATACACTCTATACCCTACACTCTACACTCTATACCATACACTCTACACTCTATACCCTACAATCTACACTCTATACCCTACACTCTATACCATACACTCTATACTCTATACCGTACACTCTACACCCTACACTATACACTCTATACCCTACACTCTATACCCTACACTCTATATCCTACACTCTATACCCTACACTCTATACCCTACACTCTATACCATACACTCTACACTCTATACCATACACTCTATACCCTACACTCTACACTCTATACCCTACACTTTATACCCTACACTCTACACTCTTTACCCTACACTCTATACCCTACACTCTATACCATACACTCTACACTCTATACCCTACACTCTACACTCTATACCCTACACTCTATACCCTACACTCTATACCCTACACTCTACACACTATACCCTACACTCTATACCCTACACTCTATATCCTACACTCTATACCCTACACTCTATACCCTACACTCTACACTCTATACCCTACACTCTATACCCTACACTCTATACCCTACACTCTACAACCTACACTCTATACCCTACACTCTATACCATACACTCTATACCCTACACTCTACACTCTATACCCTACACTCTACACTCTATACCCTACACTCTATACCCTACACTCTACACTCTATACCCTACACTCTATACCCTACACTCTATACCGTACACTCTATACCCTACACTCTATACCCTAAACTATACACTCTATACCCTACACTCTATATCCTACACTCTATACCCTACACTCTATACCCTACACTCTATACTCTATACCCTACACTCTATACCCTACACTCTACACTCTATACCCTACACTCTATACCCTACACTATATACACTACACTCTATACCCTACACTCTATACCCTACACTCTACTCTCTATACCCTACACTCTACACTCTATACCCTACACTCTATACCCTACACTCTATACCATACACTCTATACCCTACACTCTATACCCTACACTCTAATCCCTACACCCTACACTCTATACCCTACACTCTATACCATACACTCTATACCATACACTCTATACCCTACACTCTAATCCCTACACTCTAATCCCTACACTCTACACTCTATACCCTACACTCTATACCCTACACTCTATACCCTACACTCTGTACCCTATACTCTACACTCTATACCCTACACTCTATACCCTACACTTTATACCCTACACTCTATACCCTACACTCTACACCCTACACTCTACAATCTATACCCTACACTCTATACCCTACACTCTATACCCTACAGTCTACAACCTACACTCTATACCCTACACTCTATACCATACACTCTATACCCTACACTCTACACTCTATATCCTACACTGTGTACCCTACACTCTATACCCTACACTCTACACTCTATACCCTACACTCTATACCCTACACTCTACACAATACACTCTACACCCTACACTCTACACCCTACACTCTATACCATACACTCTATACCCTACACTCTACACTCTATACCCTACACTCTATACCCTACACTCTACACTCTATACCCTACACTCTATACCGTACACTCTATACCCTACACTCTATACCATACACTCTATACCCTACACTCTACACTCTATACCATACACTCTACACTCTATACCCTACACTCTACACTCTATACCCTACACTCTATACCATACACTCTATACTCTATACCGTACACTCTATACCCTACACTATACACTCTATACCCTACACTCTATACCCTACACTCTATATCCTACACTCTATACCCTACACTCTATACCCTACACTCTATACCATACACTCTACACTCTATACCATACACTCTATACCCTACACTCTACACTCTATACCCTACACTTTATACCCTACACTCTACACTCTACACCCTACACTCTATACCCTACACTCTATACCATACACTCTACACTCTATACCCTACACCCTACACTCTACACCCTACACTCTACACCCTACACTCTATACCATACACTCAACACCCTACACTCTATACCATACACTCTATACCCTACACTCTACACTCTATACCCTACACTCTATACCCTACACTCTACACTCTATACCCTACACTCTATACCGTACACTCTATACCCTACACTCTATACCATACACTCTATACCCTACACTCTATACCCTACACTCTACACTCTATACCATACACTCTACACTCTATACCCTACACTCTACACTCTATACCCTACACTCTATACCCTACACTCTATACTCTATACCGTACACTCTATACCCTACACTATACACTCTATACCCTACACTCTATACCCTACACTCTATACCATACACTCTACACTCTATACCATACACTCTATACCCTACACTCTACACTCTATACCCTACACTTTATACCCTACACTCTACACTCTATACCCTACACTCTATACCCTACACTCTATACCATACACTCTACACTCTATACCCTACACTCTACACTCTATACCCTACACTCTATACCCTACACTCTATACCCTACACTCTACACACTATACCCTACACTCTATACCCTACACTCTATGCCCTACACTCTATACCCTACACTATACACTCTATACCCTACACTCTATACCCTACACTCTATATCCTACACTCTATACCCTACACTCTATACCCTACACTCTACACTCTATACCCTACACTCTATACCCTACACTCTAAACCCTACACTCTACAACCTACACTCTATACCCTACACTCTACACTCTATACCCTACACTCTACACTCTATACCCTACACTCTATACCCTACACTCTACACTCTATACCCGACACTCTATACCCTACACTCTATACCGTACACTCTATACCCTACACTCTATACCCTAAACTATACACTCTATACCCTACACTCTATATCCTACACTCTATACCCTACACTCTATACCATACACTCTACACTCTATACCCTGCACTCTACACTCTATACCCTACACTCTATACCCTACACTCTATACTCTATACCCTACACTCTATACCCTACACTCTACACTCTATACCCTACACTCTATACCCTACACTCTATACACTACACTCTATACCCTACACTCTATACCCTACACTCTACTCTCTATACCCTACACTCTACACTCTACACCCTACACTCTATACCCTCAACTCTATACCATACACTCTATACCCTACACTCTATACCCTACACTCTAATCCCTACACCCTACACTCTATACCCTACACTCTATACCATACACTCTATACCATACACTCTATACCCTACACTCTAATCCCTACACTCTAATCCCTACACTCTATACCCTACACTCTATACCCTACACTCTATACCCTACACTCTATACCCTACACTCTACACTCTATACCCTTCACTCTATACCCTACACTTTATACCCTACACTCTATACCCTACACTCTACACCCTACACTCTACAATCTATACCCTACACTCTATACCCTACACTCTATACCCTACAGTCTACAACCTACACTCTATACCCTACACTCTATACCATACACTCTATACCCTACACTCTACACTCTGTACCCTACACTGTATACCCTACACTCTATACCCTACACTCTACACTCTATACCCTACACTCTATACCCTACACTCTACACCCTACACTCTACACCCTACACTCTACACCCTACACTCTATACCATACACTCAACACCCTACACTCTATACCATACACTCTATACCCTACACTCTACACTCTATACCCTACACTCTATACCCTACACTCTACACTCTATACCCTACACTCTATACCGTACACTCTATACCCTACACTCTATACCATACACTCTATACCCTACACTCTACACTCTATACCATACACTCTACACTCTATACCCTACAATCTACACTCTATACCCTACACTCTATACCATACACTCTATACTCTATACCGTACACTCTATACCCTACACTATACACTCTATACCCTACACTCTATACCCTACACTCTATATCCTACACTCTATACCCTACACTCTATACCCTACACTCTATACCATACACTCTACACTCTATACCATACACTCTATACCCTACAGTCTACACTCTATACCCTACACTTTATACCCTACACTCTACACTCTATACCCTACACTCTATACCCTACACTCTATACCATACACTCTACACTCTATACCCTACACTCTACACTCTATACCCTACACTCTATACCCTACACTCTATACCCTACACTCTACACACTATACCCTACACTCTATACCCTACACTCTATGCACTACACTCTATACCCTACACTATACACTCTATACCCTACACTCTATACCCTACACTCTATATCCTACACTCTATACCCTACACTCTATACCCTACACTCTACACTCTATACCCTACACTCTATACCCTACACTCTACACCCTACACTCTACAACCTACACTCTATACCCTACACTCTATACCATACACTCTATACCCTACACTCTACACTCTATACCCTACACTCTACACTCTATACCCTACACTCTATACCCTACACTCTACACTCTATACCCTACACTCTATACCCTACACTCTATACCGTACACTCTATACCCTACACTCTATACCCTAAACTATACACTCTATACCCTACACTCTATATCCTACACTCTATACCCTACACTCTATACCATACACTCTACACTCTATACCCTACACTCTACACTCTATACCCTACACTCTATACCCTACACTCTATACTCTATACCCTACACTCTATACCCTACACTCTACACTCTATACCCTACACTCTATACCCTACACTCTATACACTACACTCTATACCCTACACTCTATACCCTACACTCTACTCTCTATACCCGACACTCTACACTCTACACCCTACACTCTATACCCTACACTCTATACCATACACTCTATACCCTACACTCTATACCCTACACTCTAATCCCTACACCCTACACTCTATACCCTACACTCTATACCATACACTCTATACCATACACTCTATACCCTACACTCTAATCCCTACACTCTAATCCCTACACTCTACACTCTATACCCTACACTCTATACCCTACACTTTATACCCTACACTCTATACCCTACACTCTACACCCTACACTCTACAATCTATACCCTACACTCTATACCCTACACTCTATACCCTACAGTCTACAACCTACACTCTATACCCTACACTCTATACCATACACTCTATACCCTACACTCTACACTCTATACCCTACACTGTGTACCCTACACTCTATACCCTACACTCTACACTCTATACCCTACACTCTATACCCTACACTCTACACAATACACTCTACACCCTACACTCTACACCCTACACTCTATACCATACACTCAACACCCTACACTCTATACCATACACTCTACACTCTATACCCTACACTCTATACCGTACACTCTATACCCTACACTCTATACCATACACTCTATACCCTACACTCTACACTCTATACCATACACTCTACACTCTATACCCTACACTCTACACTCTATACCCTACACTCTATACCATACACTCTATACTCTATACCGTACACTCTATACCCTACACTATACACTCTATACCCTACACTCTATACCCTACACTCTATATCCTACACTCTATACCCTACACTCTATACCCTACACTCTATACCATACACTCTACACTCTATACCATACACTCTATACCCTACACTCTACACTCTATACCCTACACTTTATACCCTACACTCTACACTCTACACCCTACACTCTATACCCTACACTCTATACCATACACTCTACACTCTATACCCTACACCCTACACTCTACACCCTACACTCTACACCCTACACTCTATACCATACACTCAACACCCTACACTCTATACCCTACACTCTATACCCTACACTTTATACCCTACACTCTATACCCTACACTCTACACCCTACACTCTACAATCTATACCCTACACTCTATACCCTACACTCTATACCCTACAGTCTACAACCTACACTCTATACCCTACACTCTATACCATACACTCTATACCCTACACTCTACACTCTATACCCTACACTGTGTACCCTACACTCTATACCCTACACTCTACACTCTATACCCTACACTCTATACCCTACACTCTACACAATACACTCTACACCCTACAGTCTACACCCTACACTCTATACCATACACTCAACACCCTACACTCTACACTCTATACCCTACACTCTATACCCTACACTCTACACTCTATACCCTACACTCTATACCGTACACTCTATACCCTACACTCTATACCATACACTCTATACCCTACACTCTACACTCTATACCATACACTCTACACTCTATACCCTACACTCTACACTCTATACCCTACACTCTATACCATACACTCTATACTCTATACCGTACACTCTATACCCTACACTATACACTCTATACCCCACACTCTATACCCTACACTCTATATCCTACACTCTATACCCTACACTCTATACCCTACACTCTATACCATACACTCTACACTCTATACCATACACTCTATACCCTACACTCTACACTCTATACCCTACACTTTATACCCTACACTCTACACTCTACACCCTACACTCTATACCCTACACTCTATACCATACACTCTACACTCTATACCCTACACCCTACACTCTACACCCTACACTCTACACCCTACACTCTATACCATACACTCAACACCCTACACTCTATACCCTACACTCTATACTCTATACCGTACACTCTATACCCTACACTATACACTCTATACCCTACACTCTATACCCTACACTCTATATCCTACACTCTATACCCTACACTCTATACAGTACACTCTATACCATACACTCTACACTCTATACCATACACTCTATACCCTACACTCTACACTCTATACCCTACACTTTATACCCTACACTCTACACTCTATACCCTACACTCTATACCCTACACTCTATACCATACACTCTACACTCTATACCCTACACTCTACACTCTATACCCTACACTCTATACCCTACACTCTATACCCTACACTCTACACACTATACCCTACACTCTATACCCTACACTCTATGCCCTACACTCTATACCCTACACTATACACTCTATACCCTACACTCTATACCCTACACTCTATATCCTACACTCTATACCCTACACTCTATACCCTACATTCTACACTCTATACCCTACACTCTATACCCTACACTCTAAACCCTACACTCTACAACCTACACTCTATACCCTACACTCTATACTCTATACCCTACACTCTACACTCTATACCCTACACTCTATACCCTACACTCTACACTCTATACCCTACACTCTATACCCTACACTCTATACCGTAAACTCTATACCCTACACTCTATACCCTAAACTATACACTCTATACCCTACACTCTATATCCTACACTCTATACCCTACACTCTATACCATACACTCTACACTCTATACCCTGCACTCTACACTCTATACCCTACACTCTATACCCTACACTCTATACTCTATACCCTACACTCTATACCCTACACTCTACACTCTATACCCTACACTCTATACCCTACACTCTATACACTACACTCTATACCCTACACTCTATACCCTACACTCTACTCTCTATACCCTACACTCTACACTCTACACCCTACACTCTATACCCTACACTCTATACCAAACACTCTATACCCTACACTCTATACCCTACACTCTAATCCCTACACCCTACACTCTATACCCTACACTCTATACCATACACTCTATACCATACACTCTATACCCTACACTCTAATACCTACACTCTAATCCCTACACTCTACACTCTATACCCTACACTCTATACCCTACACTCTATACCCTACACTCTATACCCTACACTCTACACTCTATACCCTACACTCTATACCCTACACTTTATACCCTACACTCTATACCCTACACTCTACACCCTACACTCTACAATCTATACCCTACACTCTATACCCTACACTCTATACCCTACAGTCTACAACCTACACTCTATACCCTACACTCTATACCATACACTCTATACCCTACACTCTACACTCTGTACCCTACACTGTATACCCTACACTCTATACCCTACACTCTACACTCTATACCCTACACTCTATACCCTACACTCTACACCCTACACTCTACACCCTACACTCTACACCCTACACTCTATACCATACACTCAACACCCTACACTCTATACCATACACTCTATACCCTACACTCTACACTCTATACCCTACACTCTATACCCTAAACTCTACACTCTATACCCTACACTCTATACCGTACACTCTATACCCTACGCTCTATACCATACACTCTATACCCTACACTCTACACTCTATACCATACACTCTACACTCTATACCCTACAATCTACACTCTATACCCTACACTCTATACCATACACTCTATACTCTATACCGTACACTCTATACCCTACACTATACACTCTATACCCTACACTCTATACCCTACACTCTATATCCTACACTCTATACCCTACACTCTATACCCTACACTCTATACCATACACTCTACACTCTATACCATACACTCTATACCCTACACTCTACACTCTATACCCTACACTTTATACCCTACACTCTACACTCTATACCCTACACTCTATACCATACACTCTACACTCTATACCCTACACTCTACACTCTATACCCTACACTCTATACCCTACACTCTATACCCTACACTCTACACTCTATACCCTACACTCTATACCCTACATTCTATGCCCTACACTCTATACCTTACACTATACACTCTATACCCTACACTCTATACCCTACACTCTATATCCTACACTCTATACCCTACACTCTATACCCTACACTCTACACTCTATACCCTACACTCTATACCCTACACTCTATACCTTACACTCTACAACCTACACTCTATACCCTACACTCTATACCATACACTCTATACCCTACACTCTACACTCTATACCCTACACTCTACACTCTATACCCTACACTCTATACCCTACACTCTACACTCTATACCCTACACTCTATACCCTACACTCTATACCGTACACTCTATACCCTACACTCTATACCCTACACTCTACACTCTATACCCTACACTCTATACCATACACTCTACACCCTACACTCTATACCATACACTCTATACCCTACACTCTACACTCTATACCCTACACTTTATACCCTACACTCTACACTCTATACCCTACACTCTATTCCATACACTCTATACCCTACACTCTATACCATACACTCTATACCCTACACTCTATACCCTACACTCTATACCCTACACTCTACACCCTACACTCTATACCTTACACTCTATACCCTACACTCTATACCCTACACTCTAAACTCTATACTCTACACTCTATACCCTACTCTATAATATACACTCTATACCCTACACTCTATACCCTACACTCTATACCATACACTCTACACTCTATACCCTACACTCTATACTCTATACTCTACACTCTATACCCTACACTCTATACCCTACACTCTATACCCAACAATCTATACCCTACACTCTACACTCTATACCCTACACTCTATACCGTACACTCTATACCCTACACTCTATACCCTACACTCTACACTTTATACCCTACACTCTATACCATACACTCTATACCCTACACTCTATACCCTACACTATACACTCTATACCCTATACTCTACACTGTATACAATACACTCTATGCCCCACACTCTATACCCTAAACTCTACACTCTATACCTTACACTCTACACCCTAAACTCTATACCATACACTCTATACCCTCCACTCTACACTCTATACCCTACACTCTATACCCTACACTCTATACCCTACACTCTAAACTCTATACCCTACACTCTATACCATACACTCAATACCCTACACTCTACACTCTATACCCTACACTCTATACCCTACACTCTATACCCTACACTATACACTCTATACCCTACACACTACACCATACACTCTATACCCTATACCCTACACTCTATACCCTACAATCTATACCCTACACTCTATACCCTACACTCTACACTCTATACCCTACACTCTATACCATACACTCTATACCCTACACTCTATACCCTACACTCTATACCCTACACTCTATACCCTACATTCTATACCATACACTCTATACCCTACACTCTATACCATACACTCTATACCCTACACTCTATACCCTAAACTCTACACTCTATACCCTACACTCTATAACATACACTCTATACACTACACTCTATACCTTACACTCTATACCCTACACTTTACACTCTACACCCTACACTCTACATTCTATACCCTACACTCTATACCCTACACTCTATACTCTACACTCTATACCATACACTCTATACCCTACACTCTATACACTACACTCTACACTCTATACCCTACACTCTATAGTCTACAATCTATACCCTACACTCTATACCCTACACCCTACACTCTATACCCTACACTCTATACCCTAAACTCTACACTCTATAACATACACTCTATACACTACACTCTATACCTTACACTCTATACCCTACACTTTACACTCTACACCCTACACTCTACATTCTATACCCTACACTCTATACCCTACACTCTATACTCTACACTCTATACCATACACTCTATACCCTACACTCTATACACTACACTCTACACTCTATACCCTACACTCTATAGTCTACAATCTATACCCTACACTCTATACCCTACACCCTACACTCTATACCCTACACTCTATACCCTACACTCTACACTCTATACCCTACACTCTATACCATACACTCTACACCCTACACTCTATACCATACACTCTATACCCTACACTCTATACCCTAAACTCTACACTCTATACCCTACACTCTATAACATACACTCTATACACTACACTCTATACCTTACACTCTATACCCTATACTTTAAACTCTACACCCTACACTCTACATTCTATACCCTACACTCTATACCCTACACTCTATACTCTACACTCTATACCATACACTCTATACCCTACACTCTATACACTACACTCTACACTCTATACCCTACACTCTATAGTCTACAATCTATACCCTACACTCTATACCCTACACCCTGCACTCTATACCCTACACTCTATACCCTACACTCTACACTTTATACCCTACACTCTATACCATACACTCTATACCCTACACTCTATACCATACACTCTATACCCTACACTCTATACCCTACACTCTATACCCTACACTCTATACCCTACACTCTACACCCTACACTCTACACCCTACACTCTATACCATACACTGTATACCCTACACTCTATACCCTACACTCTAAACTCTATACCCTACACTCTACACACTATACCCTACACTCTATACACTACACTCTATACCATACACTCTACACCCTACACTCTTTACCATACACTCATTACCCTACACTCTACACTCTATACCCTACACTCTGTACCATACACTCAATACCCTACACTCTACACTCTATACCCTACACTCTATACCCTACACTCTATACCATACACTCTACACTCTACACCCTACACTCTATACCATACACTCAATACCCTACACTCTACACTCTAAACCCTACACTCTATACTCTACACTATACACTCTATACCCTACACACTACACCATACACTCTATACCCTACACTCTATACCCTACAATCTATACCCTACACTCTATACCCTACACTCTACACTCTATACCCTACACTCTATACCATACACTCTATACCCTACACTCTATACCCTACACTCTATACCCTACACTCTATACCCTACACTCTATACCATACACTCTATACCCTACACTCTATACCCTAAACTCTACACTCTATACCCTACACTCTATAACATACACTCTATACACTACACTCTATACCTTACACTCTATACCCTACACTTTACACGCTACACCCTACACTCTACATTCTATACCCTACACTCTATACCCTACACTCTATACTCTACACTCTATACCATACACTCTATACCCTACACTCTATACACTACACTCTACACTCTATACCCTACACTCTATAGCCTACACTCTATACCCTACACTCTATACCCTACACCCTACACTCTATACCCCACACTCTATACCCTACACTCTACACTTTATACCCTACACTCTATACCATACACTCTATACCCTACACTCTATACCCTACACTCTACACTTTATACCCTACACTGTATACCAAACACTCTATACCCTACACTCTATACCCTACACTATACACTCTATACCCTACACTCTACACTGTATACCATACACTCTATGCCCCACACTCTATACCCTAAACTCTACACTCTATACCCTACACTCTACACCCTAAGCTCTATACCATACACTCTATACCCTACACTCTACACTCTATACCCTACACTCTATACCCTACACCCTACACTCTATACGCTACACTCTATACCCTACACTCTATATCCTACACTCTATACCCTACACTCTACACTCTATACCATACACTCTATACCCTACACTCTATACCCTACACTCTACACTCTATACCATACACTCTATACCATACACTCTATACCCTACACTCTATACCCTACACTCTACACTATATAACACACACTCTATACACTACACTCTATACCTTACACTCTATACCCTACACTCTACACTCTATACCCTACACTCTATACCATACACTCTACACCCTACACTCTATACCCTACACTCTATACCCTACACTCTACACTCTATACTCTACACTCTATACCCTACACTCTACACTTTATACCCTACACTATATACCATACACTCTATACCCTACACTCTATACCCTACACTCTACACTTTATACCCTACACTCTATACCATACACTCTATACCCTACACTCTATACCCTACACTATACACTCTATACCCTACACTCTACACTGTATACCATACACTCTATGCCCCACACTCTATACCCTAAACTCTACACTCTATACCTTACACTCCACACCCTAAACTCTATACCATACACTCTATACCCTACACTCTACACTCTATACCCTACACTCTATACCCTACACTCTATACCCTACACTCTACACTCTATACCCTACACTCTATACCCTACACTCTACACTCTATACCTTACACTCTATACCCTACACTCTATACCCTACACTCTATACCCTACACTCTACACTCTATACCTTACACTCTTTACCCTACATTCTATCCCCTACACTCTACACTCTATACCCTACACTCTACAGTCTACTCTATACCCTACACTCTATACCCTACACTCTATACCCTACACTCTAATCCCTACACTCTACACTATATACCCTACACTCTATACCCTACACTATACCCTACACTCTATACCCTACACTCTACACTCTATACCCTACACTCTATACCCTACACTCTAATCCCTACACCCTACACTCTATACCCTACACTCTATACCCTACACTCTATACCCTACACTCTATACCCTACACTCTATACACTACACTCTATACCCTTTTGCAAAAAACGTATCAACCAAATACCCTGTTTTTTCCTTTTTACTAGCACTTGCTGTCCACTGTGATTTTTTTGCAACAGAGTGTTTTTGGTTTTACTGTACTTTTTTGTGTTTTCAACTCTACACAATATACCCTACACTGTATACCCTACACTCTAATCCCTACACTCTAATCCCTACACACTATACCATACACTCTATACCCTACACTCTACACTCTATACCCTACTCTCTATACCCTACACTCTATACCCTACACTCTATACCCTACACTCTATACCCTACACTCTATACCCTACACTCTACACTCTATACCCTACACTCTATACCCTACACTTTATACCCTACACTCTATACACTACACTCTATACCCTACACTCTACACTCTATACCCTACACTCTACACTCTATACCCTACACTTTACACCATACACTCTATACCCTACACTCTATACCATACACTCTATACCCTACACTCTATACCCTACACTCTAATCCCTACACTCTAATCCCTACACTCTATACCCTACACTCTATACCCTACACTCTATACCATACACTCTATACCCTACACTCTAATCCCTACACTCTATACCCTACACTCTACACTCTATACCTTACACTCTATACCCTATATTCTATACCCTACACTCTATACCCTACACTCTACACTCTATACCTTACACTCTATACACTACACTCTACACTCTATACCCTACACTCTATACCATACACTCTACACCCTACACTCTATACCATACACTCTATACCCTACACTCTACACTCTATACCCTACACTCTATACCCTACACTCTACACTCTATACCCTACACTCTACACCCTAAACTCTATACCTTACACTCTATACCCTATACTCTATACCCTACACTCTAAACTCTATACCCTACACTCTACACTCAATACCCTACACTCTATAACATACACTCTATACCCTACACTCTATACCCTACACTCTATACCATACACTCTACACTCTATACCCTACACTCTATACCATACACTCTACACCATACACTCTATAGCATACACTCTATACCCTACACTCTACACCCTATACCCTACACTCTATACCCTACACTTTATACCCTACACTCTATACCCTACACTATACACTCTATGCCCTACACTCTACACTTTATACCCTACACTCTATACCCTACAATCTAGACCCTACACTCTACACCCTGCATTCTATACCCTTCACTCTATACCCTACACTCTACACTCTATACCCTACGCTCTATACCCTACACTCTATACCCTACACTCTATACCCTACACTCTACACTCTATACCCTACACTCTATACCCTACACTCTATACCCTACACTCTACACCTTACACCCTACACTCTATACCCTACACTCTATACCCTACACTCTATACCCTACACTCTACACTCTATACCCTACACTCTACACCCTACACTGTATACCCTACACTCTACACTCTGTACCCTACACTCTATACCCTACACTCTATACCCTACAGTCTATACCCTACACTCTATACCCTACACTCTACACTCTATACCCTACACTCTATACCCTACACTCTATACCCTACACTCTATACCCTACACTCTACACTCTAAACCCTACACTCTATACCCTACACTTTAAACTCTATACTCTACACTCTATACCCTACACTCTATAACATACACTCTATACCCTACACTCTATACCCTACACTCTATACCATACACTCTACACTCTATACCCTACACTCTACACTCTATACCCTACACTCTACACTCTATACTCTACACTCTATACCCTACACTCTATACCCTACACTCTATACCCTACACTCTAATCCCTACACTCTAATCCCTACACTCTACACTCTATACCCTACACTCTATACCCTACACTCTATACCCTACACTCTATACACTACACTCTATACACTACACTCTATACCCTACACTCTACACTCTATACCCTACACTCTATACCCTACACTTTATACCCTACACTCTATACCCTACACTATACACTCTATGCCCTACACTCTACACTTTATACCCTACACTTTATACCCTACAATCTAGACCCTACACTCTACACCCTGCATAATATACCCTTCACTCTATACCCTACACTCTACACTCTATACCCTACGCTCTATACCCTACACTCTATACCCTACACTCTATACCCTACACTCTACACTCTATACCCTACACTCTATAGCCTACACTCTACACTCTATACCCTACACTCTATACCCTACAGTCTATACCCTACACTCTATACCCTACACTCTATACCCTACACTCTACACCTTACACCCTACACTCTATACCCTACACTCTATACCCTACACTCTATACCCTACACTCTACACTCTATACCCTACACTCTATACCCTACACTCTATACCCTACACTCTACACTCTGTACCCTACACTCTATACCCTACACTCTATACCCTACAGTCTATACCCTACACTCTATACCCTACACTCTACACTCTATACCCTACACTCTATACCCTACACTCTATACCCTACACTCTATACCCTACACTCTACACTCTAAACCCTACACTCTATACCCTACACTTTAAACTCTATACTCTACACTCTATACCCTACACTCTATAACATACACTCTATACCCTACACTCTATACCCTACACTCTATACCATACACTCTATACCCTACACTCTACACTCTATACCCTACACTCTATACCCTACACTCTATACCCTACACTCTACACCTTACACCCTACACTCTATACCCTACACTCTATACCCTACACTCTATACCCTACACTCTACACTCTATACCCTACACTCTACACCCTACACTGTATACCCTACACTCTACACTCTGTACCCTACACTCTATACCCTACACTCTATACCCTACAGTCTATACCCTACACTCTATACCCTACACTCTACACTCTATACCCTACACTCTATACCCTACACTCTGTACCCTACACTCTATACCCTACACTCTACACTCTAAACCCTACACTCTATACCCTACACTTTAAACTCTATACTCTACACTCTATACCCTACACTCTATAACATACACTCTATACCCTACACTCTATACCCTACACTCTATACCATACACTCTACACTCTATACCCTACACTCTACACTCTATACCCTACACTCTACACTCTATACTCTACACTCTATACCCTACACTCTATACCCTACACTCTATACCCTACACTCTAATCCCTACACTCTAATCCCTACACTCTACACTCTATACCCTACACTCTATACCCTACACTCTATACCCTACACTCTATACACTACACTCTATACACTACACTCTATACCCTACACTCTACACTCTATACCCTACACTCTATACCCTACACTTTATACCCTACACTCTATACCCTACACTATACACTCTATGCCCTACACTCTACACTTTATACCCTACACTTTATACCCTACAATCTAGACCCTACACTCTACACCCTGCATTCTATACCCTTCACTCTATACCCTACACTCTACACTCTATACCCTACGCTCTATACCCTACACTCTATACCCTACACTCTATACCCTACACTCTACACTCTATACCCTACACTCTATAGCCTACACTCTACACTCTATACCCTACACTCTATACCCTACAGTCTATACCCTACACTCTATACCCTACACTCTATACCCTACACTCTACACCTTACACCCTACACTCTATACCCTACACTCTATACCCTACACTCTATACCCTACACTCTACACTCTATACCCTACACTCTATACCCTACACTCTATACCCTACACTCTACACTCTGTACCCTACACTCTATACCCTACACTCTATACCCTACAGTCTATACCCTACACTCTATACCCTACACTCTACACTCTATACCCTACACTCTATACCCTACACTCTATACCCTACACTCTATACCCTACACTCTACACTCTAAACCCTACACTCTATACCCTACACTTTAAACTCTATACTCTACACTCTATACCCTACACTCTATAACATACACTCTATACCCTACACTCTATACCCTACACTCTATACCATACACTCTACACTCTATACCCTACACTCTACACTCTATACCCTACACTCTACACTCTATACTCTACACTCTATACCCTACACTCTATACCCTACACTCTATACCCTACACTCTAATCCCTACACTCTAATCCCTACACTCTACACTCTATACCCTACACTCTATACCCTACACTCTATACCCTACACTCTATACACTACACTCTATACACTACACTCTATACCCTACACTCTACACTCTATACCCTACACTCTATACCCTACACTCTACACCCTACACTCTATACCCTACACTCTATACCATACACTCTATACCCTACACTCTACACTCTATACCCTACACTCTAATCCCTACACTCTATACTCTACACTCTCTACCCTACACTCTATACCCTACACTCTATACCCTACACTCTATACCCTACACTCTACACTCTAAACTCTGCACTCTACACCCTACGTTCTATACCCTACACCCTACACTCTATACCCTACACTCTATGCCCTACACTCTATGCCTTACACTCTACACTCTATACCATACACTCTACACCCTACACTCTATACCATACACTCTATGCCATACACTCTACACCCTACACTCTATACCCTACACTCTACAATTTATACCCTAAACTCTACACCATACACTCTATACCCTACACTCTATACCATACACTCTTTACCCTTCACTCTATACGCTACACTCTACACTGTATACCCTACACTCTATACCCTACACTCTAAACTCTATACCCTACACTCTACACACTATACCCTACACTCTATAACATACACTCTACACTCTATACCCTACACTCTATACCATACACTCTACACCCTATACTCTATACCATACACTCTATACCCTGCACTCTACACTCTATACCCTACACTCTATACCCTACACTCTATACCCTACACTATACACTCTATACCCTACACACTACACCATACACTCTATACCCTATACCCTACACTCTATACCCTACAATCTATACCCTACAATCTATACCCTACAATCTATACCCTACACTCTATACCCTACACTCTACACTCTATGCCATACACTATATACCATACACTCTATACCCTACAATCTATACCCTACACTCTACACTCTATACCCTACACTCTATACCATACACTCTATACCCTACACTCTATACACTACACTCTACACTCTATACCCTACACTCTATAGCCTACACTCTACACTATATACCCTACACTCTATACCATACACTCTACACCCTACACTCTATACCATACACTTTATACCCTAAACTCTATACTCTACACTCTATACCATGCGCTCTATTCCCTACACTCTATACACTACACTCTACACTCTATACCCTACACTCTATAGCCTACACTATATACCCTACACTCTATACCCTACACTCTATACCCTACACCCTACACTCTATACCCTACACTCTATACCCTACACTCTACACTTTATACCCTACACTCTATACCCTACACTCTATACCCTACACTCTACACTTTATACCCTACACTCTATACCATACACTCTATACCCTACACTCTATACACTACACTCTACACTTTATACCCTACACTCTATACCATACACTCTATACCCTACACTCTATACCCTACACTCTATACCCTACACTATACACTCTATACCCTACACTCTACACTGTATACCATACACTCTATGCCCCACACTCTATACCCTAAACTCTACACTCTATACCCTACACTCTACACCCTAAGCTCTATAGCATACACTCTATACCCTACACTCCACACTCTATACCCTACACTCTATACCCTACGCTCTATACGCTACACTCTATACCCTACACTCTATACCCTACACTCTACACTCTATACCCTACACTCTATACCATACACTCTACACCCTACACTCTATACCATACACTCTATACCCTACACTCTACACTCTATACCCTACTCTATACCCTACACTCTACACTTTATACCCTACACTCTATACCCTACACTCTATACCATACACTCTATACCCTACACTCTACACTCTATACCCTACACTCTATACCCTACACTCTACACTCTATACCATACACTCTATACCCTACACTCTATACCCTACACTCTATACCCTACACTCTAAACCTACACTCTACACCCTACACTCTATACCCTACACTCTAAACTCTATACCCTACACTCTACACACTATACCCTACACTCTATAACATACACTCTATACCCTACACTCTATACACTACACTCTATACCATACACTCTACACTCTATACCCTACACTCTATACCATACACTCTACACCCTACACTCTATACCATACACTCTATACCCTACACTCTACACTCTATACCCTACACTCTATACCCTACACTCTATACCCTACACTATACACTCTATACCCTACACACTACACCATACACTCTATACCCTATACCCTACACTCTATACCCTACAATCTAAACCCTACAATCTATACCCTACACTCTATACCCTACACTCTACACTCTATACCCTACACTCTATACCATACACTCTATACCCTACACTCTATACCCTACACTCTATACCCTACACTCTATACCATACACTCTATACCCTACACTCTATACCATACACTCTTTACCCTACACTCTATACCCTACACTCGATACCCTACACCCTACACTCTATACCCTACACTCTATACCCTACACTCTACACTTTATACCCTACACTCTATACCATACACTCTATACCCTACACTCTATACCCTACACTCTATACCCTACACTCTACACTTTATACCCTACACTCTATACCATACACTTTATACCCTACACTCTATACCCTACACTCTACACTTTATACCCTACACTCTATACCCTACACTATACACTCTACACTATACACTCTATACCCTACACTCTACACTGTATACCATACACTCTATGCCCCACACTCTATACCCTAAACTCTACACTCTATACCCTACACTCTACACCCTAAGCTCTATACCATACACTCTATACCCTACACTCTATACCCTACACTCTATACGCTACACCCTACGCACTATACGCTACACTCTATACCCTACACTCTATACCCTACACTCAACACTCTATACCCTACACTCTACACCCTACACTCTATACCCTACACTCTATACCCTACACTCTATACCCTACACTCTACACTCTATACCCTACACTCTACACCCTGCACTCTGTACCCTACACTCTGTACCCTACACTCTACACTCTATACTCTATACCCTACACTCTATACCCTACACTCTATACCCTACACTCTATACCCCACACTCTACACTCTATACCCTACACTCTACACTCTATACCCTACACTCTATACCCTACACTCTATACCCTACACTCTATACCCTACACTCTACACTCTATACCCTACACTCTACACCCTGCACTCTGTACCCTACACTCTATACCCTACACTCTATACCCTACACTCTATACCCTACACTCTACACCCTACACTCTATAC
This sequence comes from Ranitomeya imitator, assembly GCF_032444005.1. Lineage (NCBI taxonomy): Eukaryota > Metazoa > Chordata > Amphibia > Anura > Dendrobatidae > Ranitomeya > Ranitomeya imitator. The sequence goes on from NC_091284.1 coordinate 297,776,371, forward strand.
CCTACACTCTACACCCCACACTCTATACCCTACACTCTATGCCCTACACTCTATACCCTACACTCTACACTCTATACCCTACACTCTATACCATACACTCTACACCCTACACTCTATACCATACACTCTATACCCTACACTCTACACTCTATACCCTACACTCTATACCCTACACTCTACACTTTATACCCTACACTATATACCATACACTCTATACCCTACACTCTATACCCTACACTCTACACTTTATACCCTACACTCTATACCATACACTCTATACCCTACACTCTATACCCTACACTATACACTCTATACCCTACACTCTACACTGTATACCATACACTCTATGCCCCACACTCTATACCCTAAACTCTACACTCTATACCTTACACTCCACACCCTAAACTCTATACCATACACTCTATACCCTACACTCTACACTCTATACCCTACACTCTATACCCTACACTCTATACCCTACACTCTACACTCTATACCCTACAGTCTATACCCTACACTCTACACTCTATACCTTACACTCTATACCCTACACTCTATACCCTACACTCTATACCCTACACTCTACACTCTATACCTTACACTCTTTACCCTACATTCTATCCCCTACACTCTACACTCTATACCCTACTCTCTACAGTCTACTCTATACCCTACACTCTATACCCTACACTCTATACCCTACACTATACCCTACACTCTATACCCTACACTCTACACTCTATACCCTACACTCTATACCCTACACTCTAATCCCTACACCCTACACTCTATACCCTACACTCTAGACCCTACACTCTATACCCTACACTCTATACACTACACTCTATACCCTTTTGCAAAAAACGTATCAACCAAATACCCTGTTTTTTCCATCTTTTTACTAGCACTTGCTGTCCACTGTGATTTTTTTGCAACAGAGTGTTTTTGGTTTTACTGTACTTTTTTGTGTTTTCAACTCTACACTCTATACCCTACACTCTATACCCTACACTCTAATCCCTACACTCTAATCCCTACACTCTATACCATACACTCTATACCCTACACTCTACACTCTATACCCTACTCTCTATACCCTACACTCTATACCCTACACTCTATACCCTACACTCTATACCCTACACTCTATACCCTACACTCTACACTCTATACCCTACACTCTATACCCTACACTTTATACCCTACACTCTATACACTACACTCTATACCCTACACTCTACACTCTATACCCTACACTCTACACTCTATACCCTACACTTTACACCATACACTCTATACCCTACACTCTATACCATACACTCTATACCCTACACTCTATACCCTACACTCTAATCCCTACACTCTAATCCCTACACTCTATACCCTACACTCTATACCCTACACTCTATACCATACACTCTATACCCTACACTCTAATCCCTACACTCTATACCCTACACTCTACACTCTATACCTTACACTCTATACCCTATATTCTATACCCTACACTCTATACCCTACACTCTACACTCTATACCTTACACTCTATACACTACACTCTACACTCTATACCCTACACTCTATACCATACACTCTACACCCTACACTCTATACCATACACTCTATACCCTACACTCTAAACTATATACCCTACACTCTATACCCTACACTCTACACTCTATACCCTACACTCTACACCCTAAACTCTATACCTTACACTCTATACCCTATACTCTATACCCTACACTCTAAACTCTATACCCTACACTCTACACTCAATACCCTACACTCTATAACATACACTCTATACCCTACACTCTATACCCTACACTCTATACCATACACTCTACACTCTATACCCTACACTCTATACCATACACTCTACACCATACACTCTATAGCATACACTCTATACCCTACACTCTACACTCTATACCCTACACTCTATACCCTACACTTTATACCCTACACTCTATACCCTACACTATACACTCTATGCCCTACACTCTACACTTTATACCCTACACTCTATACCATACAATCTAGACCCTACACTCTACACCCTGCATTCTATACCCTTCACTCTATACCCTACACTCTACACTCTATACCCTACGCTCTATACCCTACACTCTATACCCTACACTCTACACTCTATACCCTACACTCTATAGCCTACACTCTACACTCTATACCCTACACTCTATACCCTACACTCTATACCCTACAGTCTATACCCTACACTCTATACCCTACACTCTATACCCTACACTCTACACCTTACACCCTACACTCTATACCCTACACTCTATACCCTACACTCTATACCCTACACTCTACACCTTACACCCTACACTCTATACCCTACACTCTATACCCTACACTCTGTACCCTACACTCTACACTCTATACCCTACACTCTATACCGTACACTCTATACCCTACACTCTACACTCTGTACCCTACACTCTATACCCTACACTCTATACCCTACAGTCTATACCCTACACTCTATACCCTACACTCTACACTCTATACCCTACACTCTATACCCTACACTCTATACCCTACACTCTATACCCTACACTCTACACTCTAAACCCTACACTCTATACCCTACACTTTAAACTCTATACTCTACACTCTATACCCTACACTCTATAACATACACTCTATACCCTACACTCTATACCCTACACTCTATACCATACACTCTACACTCTATACCCTACACTCTACACTCTATACCCTACACTCTATACTCTATACTCTACACTCTATACCCTACACTCAACACTCTATACCCTACACTCTACACCCTACACTCTATACCCTACACTCTATACCCTACACTCTATACCCTACACTCTACACTCTATACCCTACACTCTACACCCTGCACTCTGTACCCTACACTCTGTACCCTACACTCTACACTCTATACTCTATACCCTACACTCTATACCCTACACTCTATACCCTACACTCTAAACCCCACACTCTACACTCTATACCCTACACTCTACACTCTATACCCTACACTCTATACCCTACACTCTATACCCTACACTCTATACCCTACACTCTACACTCTATACCCTACACTCTACACCCTGCACTCTGTACCCTACACTCTATACCCTACACTCTATACCCTACACTCTATACCCTACACTCTACACCCTACACTCTATACCCTACACTCTACACCCCACACTCTATACCCTACACTCTATGCCCTACACTCTATACCCTACACTCTACACTCTATACCCTACACTCTATACCATACACTCTACACCCTACACTCTATACCATACACTCTATACCCTACACTCTACACTCTATACCCTACACTCTATACCCTACACTCTACACTTTATACCCTACACTATATACCATACACTCTATACCCTACACTCTATACCCTACACTCTACACTTTATACCCTACACTCTATACCATACACTCTATACCCTACACTCTATACCCTACACTATACACTCTATACCCTACACTCTACACTGTATACCATACACTCTATGCCCCACACTCTATACCCTAAACTCTACACTCTATACCTTACACTCCACACCCTAAACTCTATACCATACACTCTATACCCTACACTCTACACTCTATACCCTACACTCTATACCCTACACTCTATACCCTACACTCTACACTCTATACCCTACACTCTATACCCTACACTCTACACTCTATACCTTACACTCTATACCCTACACTCTATACCCTACACTCTATACCCTACACTCTACACTCTATACCTTACACTCTTTACCCTACATTCTATCCCCTACACTCTACACTCTATACCCTACACTCTACAGTCTACTCTATACCCTACACTCTATACCCTACACTCTATACCCTACACTCTAATCCCTACACTCTACACTATATACCCTACACTCTATACCCTACACTATACCCTACACTCTACACCTTACACCCTACACTCTAGACCCTACACTCTATACCCTACACTCTATACCCTACACTCTACACTCTATACCCTACACTCTATACCGTACACTCTATACCCTACACTCTACACTCTGTACCCTACACTCTATACCCTACACTCTATACCCTACAGTCTATACCCTACACTCTATACCCTACACTCTACACTCTATACCCTACACTCTATACCCTACACTCTATACCCTACACTCTATACCCTACACTCTACACTCTAAACCCTACACTCTATACCCTACACTTTAAACTCTATACTCTACACTCTATACCCTACACTCTATAACATACACTCTATACCCTACACTCTATACCCTACACTCTATACCATACACTCTACACTCTATACCCTACACTCTACACTCTATACCCTACACTCTATACTCTATACTCTACACTCTATACCCTACACTCTATACCCTACACTCTATACCCTACACTCTAATCCCTACACTCTAATCCCTACACTCTACACTCTATACCCTACACTCTATACCCTACACTCTGTACCCTACACTCTATACACTACACTCTATACACTACACTTTATACCCTACACTCTACACTCTTTACCCTACACTCTATACCCTACACTCTACACCCTACACTCTATACCCTACACTCTATACCATACACTCTATACCCTACACTCTACACTCTATACCCTACACTCTAATCCCTACACTCTATACTCTACACTCTCTACCCTACACTCTATACCCTACACTCTATACCCTACACTCTATACCATACACTCTACACTCTACACCCTGCACTCTACACCCTACGTTCTATACCCTACACCCTACACTCTATACCCTACACTCTATGCCCTACACTCTATGCCTTACACTCTACACTCTATACCATACACTCTACACCCTACACTCTATACCATACACTCTATGCCATACACTCTACACCCTACACTCTATACCCTACACTCTACACTTTATACCCTAAACTCTACACCATACACTCTATACCCTACACTCTATACCATACACTCTTTACCCTACACTCTATACCCTGCACTCTACACTGTATACCCTACACTCTATACCCTACACTCTAAACTCTATACCCTACACTCTACACACTATACCCTACACTCTATAACATACACTCTACACTCTATACCCTACACTCTATACCATACACTCTACACCCTATACTCTATACCATACACTCTATACCCTACACTCTACACTCTATACCCTACACTCTATACCCTACACTCTATAGCCTACACTATACACTTTATACCCTACACACTACACCATACACTCTATACCCTATACCCTACACTCTATACCCTACAATCTATACCCTACAATCTATACCCTACAATCTATACCCTACACTCTATACCCTACACTCTACACTCTATACCATACACTATATACCATACACTCTATACCCTACAATCTATACCCTACACTCTACACTCTATACACTACACTCTATACCATACACTCTATACCCTACACTCTATACACTACACTCTACACTCTATACCCTACACTCTATAGCCTACACTCTACACTATATACCCTACACTCTATACCATACACTCTACACCCTACACTCTATACCATACACTTTATACCCTAAACTCTATACTCTACACTCTATACCATGCACTCTATTCCCTACACTCTATACACTACACTCTACACTCTATACCCTACACTCTATAGCCTACACTATATACCCTACACTCTATACCCTACACTCTATACCCTACACCCTACACTCTATACCCTACACTCTATACCCTACACTCTACACTTTATACCCTACACTCTATACCCTACACTCTATACCCTACACTCTACACTTTATACCCTACACTCTATACCATACACTCTATACCCTACACTCTATACCCTACACTCTACACTTTATACCCTACACTCTATACCATACACTCTATACCCTACACTCTATACCCTACACTCTATACCCTACACTATACACTCTATACCCTACACTATACACTGTATACCATACACTCTATGCCCCACACTCTATACCCTAAACTCTACACTCTATACCCTACACTCTACACCCTAAGCTCTATACCATACACTCTATACCCTACACTCCACACTCTATACCCTACACTCTATACCCTACACCCTACGCTCTATACGCTACACTCTATACCCTACACTCTATACCCTACACTCTACACTCTATACCCTACACTCTATACCATACACTCTACACCCTACACTCTATACCATACACTCTATACCCTACACTCTACACTCTATACCCTACTCTATACCCTACACTCTACACTTTATACCCTACACTCTATACCCTACACTATACCATACACTCTATACCCTACACTCTACACTCTATACCCTACACTCTATACCCTACACTCTACACTCTATACCATACACTCTATACCCTACACTCTATACCCTACACTCTATACCCTACACTCTACACCCTACACTCTATACCCTACACTCTAAACTCTATACCCTACACTCTACACACTATACCCTACACTCTATAACATACACTCTATACCCTACACTCTATACACTACACTCTATACCATACACTCTACACTCTATACCCTACACTCTATACCATACACTCTACACCCTACACTCTATACCATACACTCTATACCCTACACTCTACACTCTATACCCTACACTTTATACCCTACACTCTATACCCTACACTATACACTCTATACCCTACACACTACACCATACACTCTATACCCTATACCCTACACTCTATACCCTACAATCTAAACCCTACAATCTATACCCTACACTCTATACCCTACACTCTACACTCTATACCCTACACTCTATACCATACACTCTATACCCTACACTCTATACCCTACACTCTATACCCTACACTCTATACCATACACTCTATACCCTACACTCTATACCATACACTCTATACCCTACACTCTATACCCTACACTCGATACCCTACACCCTACACTCTATACCCTACACTCTATACCCTACACTCTACACTTTATACCCTACACTCTGTTAAGTCCTTCTCAGTCCCTGGCTTACTAGAGGTAGGGATCCTGAGTAAATGACACGCAAACAAGGTATTGTGTGATCATATACAGGGGAAGCCCAGGAGCACATCTCTCTCTCTGGGCTTTGCCCTCCCTTTATATAGAAAAGAATTATACTTTTACAGACATGCGCACAAGCGCTCATATTTCACTATCTCTTACATAAACAATCTATACCAGTCTTTATCAGTAGAAAGTTACATCATCTGGAAGGTGAATAAAGGCTGCTATTGAAAGAAGGAATGCACACATGATTACTTCCATAAAAGGAAATGTCAAGTCAGCAGAAATGTATCTTGTTGTAAGCGAGATTTCTCAGGAAGAAGACAAGATGGATTGTTTTAGTTCAGTCTGATCTCCACAATTCCCCCCTTTGACATTTTCTTTTATTTATTTTATTACCACAGGGCCAAAGACAAAGCCTTTATTTGGTATTACACATGTACATGCTTGTATTCAATAAGAGAATCAAATCTAGTATTAATTCTTCCGTTTAACTCTCGCAACCTTTTCTTTGTTTTGCAATAAGTAATGGGTACAGATCCAACAATCTGTCAGGGTTTGTGTATTGTTTAACAAGTCATGCACTAATTTTCTATGATGTTGTACGAATCTATTGTTCAAAGGGGCTAGAGAATTCAGTCTATCCCACGCCTCCGTTGAGGTTATCATTATTAACATCAATATCATGAGTTTATACTGCTTTTCTTGCAATGGCTTGCATGTATCCATGATGCCTTTCCTTCAAGCTTGACTGATGTAGGTGTTGTCAACAGGACTTGGAAGGATCCGTCAAACCTTGGTTCTAGAGCCTTTCTGGTGTGTCTTTTTACATAGACTTGATCACCTGGTTCCAACTTGTGACTTCCTTCTGTGTTGTCAGGATCTGGAAGGGAAGCAAAAACTTGTGCATGCACCTTAGTTAATTGTTTCTGAAGATTTTGCACATAAGAAGTCAATGACTCAATATTTAACACAAGTTGCTGTGGAAAATAACATCCTAAATTGGCAGTCCTGCCAAACAAAATTTCATATGGAGACAGTTTAGTCTTACCCCTTGGGGTATTGCGTATTGAGTAAAGGGCCAGTGAAAGGCATTCTGTCCAAGGCTTTCCTGTTTCAGCCATGGCTTTCTGTATTTTTAATTTTAAAGTTCCATTCATGCGTTCTACCTTACCAGAACTTTGAGGATGATACGGAGTGTGTAACTGACTTTCAACACCCAACATTTTCAGTACATTTTGAAATATTTCTCCAGTAAAATGAGTACCCCTATCTGACTCGATCACTTCAGGGAGACCGTAACGGGGTATCAGTTCGGCAACTAGCTTTACAGCAGTGTTTTTAGCTGAAGCCTTCCGAACTGGATAGGCCTCTGGCCACCCCGAGAACATGTCCACACATACCAACACATACTCATACCCATTACTTTTTGGCAGCTGGATAAAGTCTATTTGTAATCGCTGAAACGGGTAGAGAGGTCGGACGTGGTGCTTCATAGGGGTCTTTGCTGTCTGTCCGGGATTATGTGTCAGGCATATAGCGCATGCAGCACAATAGTCTCTTGCATAGTTGCCAAAACCTGGAGCCAACCAGACTTGCTTTGCCAGTAGTGTCATTGCATTTGCAGACACATGAGTAGGGTGGTGCAGTCCACCAACTACAATCGGATACCAGGCTCTAGGTAGACATATTAGTCCATTTTTCTTCCAAATTCCCGCTTGTTCTTCTGCCCCTTCCTTTTTCCACCTGTCCCTCTCCTCTTCTCCTGCATCTTCCTGTGCTTGTCTCAGTCTATCTTCAGTATTTTCTGTGGGGTTTACAGTATGAACCTGTTGTAAGGGTTTGACTGCTGCTGCTTTGGCTGCTTTATCAGCCCTATCATTTCCCCTAGATTCCCTAGTGTCGAGTCTCACATGTGCAGCTACCTTGATTACTGCTACTTCTTTTGTTTCTTGTGCAGCCTCTAAGATCTGTTTGATCAGAGAAGCATGTTTTACAGGTTGTCCTGACGCTGTCATGTAACCTCTAGCTCTCCAGATTACTCCAAAATCAAACACAATACCATGTGCATACCTAGAATCAGTGTATATATTAGCTGTCTGGTTCTCAGCTATTTTAAGAGCTTCAATCAATGCTGTTAGTTCTGCTTCTTGTGCAGACTGTTTCGGTGGAAGTGGTTCTGCTTTGAGAGTTTCAGATTCTGACACAACTGCATACCCTGTATGGAAGTTACCTGTGTCATCTGCAAACCTACTACCATCTATAAACAGCTCTAAATCTGGATTTTGAAGTGGTGTTTCGGATACATTGGGTAAGCCTACCGTTTCTTGTAAAATGAGCTCTGTACAATCATGTGTGTCTGTAGGGAAAAAATTTGTGTGTGTATCAGTGTCCTTATTCCCCCCTTCAGACTCGAGAGGTAGCAGTGTAGCTATATTGAGAGTCTGAAGCCTAGCAAATGTGATAGTAGAGGGGAGCAGCAAAGAACACTGAAGCCGCAAATGTCTGGCCATGGAAATGTGTTTTGGTTGGACCTGGTTTAATATCCCATAAACATCATGTGTAGTTTGAACTGTGAGTGGATGCTCTAGGACAATTTCTGATGCTTTGTCCAACAATAGTGAGACAGCAACAACTACACGTACACAGGTTGGCGCTGCTCTAGCTACGGGATCTAACCTTGCTGAAAGATATGCAATTGGTCTTTGTTTCCCTGCATGCTTCTGGGTAAGAACTCCTGTAGCATGGGAATCAACTTCTGCAGCCATAAGCTGAAACGGTTTGGTGTAGTCTGGTAGCCCTAACGCTGGAGCTGAAACAAGGGCATCTTTTAATTGTTGGAACGAAATCTGACCTTCTTTTGTCAACAAATAAGGTTCACTTTTTACACAGTCATACAGTGGTTGCATTAGTTGACTTGCATGTATAATCCATTGTCTACAATGAGACACTATTCCTAAAAATGCTCGTAGCTGTTTATGATTTCTAGGCTCATTCATCTGTCTTATTGCTTCAGTTCTTTGTGGTGTAAGATGCTTTTTACCTTGAGAAATGCAATGACCTAGAAAGACCACTTTGGTCTGACAAACTTGTAGCTTTTGTCTATTCACTTTACACCCTTCTTTTTCTAAAAAACATAGTAAACTCACAGTGGACCTTTCTGCAGTTTCTAGATCTGGGCAGCAAAGTAGTAGGTCATCCACATACTGCAAAATTACTACCTGTGGTTCGGGTTCAAACCTCTGAAGGACTGTTTGTAGGGCATTTGAATAAAGAGTAGGGGAGTGTATCATTCCCTGTGGAAGGCGTGTCCACGCCAACTGTTTGCCCTTAAATGTAAATGCAAACAAATGCCAACTATCTTGGTGTAAAGGAACCGAGAAAAATGCATTTGAAAGATCTATTACAGTAAATACTTGAGAACTGGCTGGTATCTGTGATAGTAACGTATGAGGATTGGGTACAACTGGGGTGATTGGATCTAGAACTTTGTTTATTTCTCTTAAATCATGTACCATATGATATTTGGGCATAGAACTCTTATCAAGAGTTCTCTTTTTGACTGGATACAGAGGAGTGTTAGCAGGTGATTGTATCTCTACCAAAACTCCTTTCTCTTTATATCCCTCTATCTGTTTTGTAATCGCTAGTTCCTGCTGGGCACTCACAGGGTATTGTCTGAGCTGTGGGAGAACAGTTCCTGGTTGCACAGATAGTTTTACAGGAGAGATATGCAATAGTCCCACATCGGTGTCACCCTGTGCCCACAGTGTTTCTGGGACCATTGAGAGGTCTAGATCTGTGGTGTACTCTTTTTCTTCAGCATAATCCTCAAAAGCCTGAATTCTAACATATTGTTCTAATGTTTCTGCATCATCAGGGATAGTCAGTATAACTGTGCCATCTTCCCTAAAATTGATGTTAGCTTCTAATTTCTTTAGGACATCAGTTCCTAACAAACATGTTGGGGCACCTCTGGCATACAAAAATCTGGATGCAAAACATTTAGGTCCTAATGAGACCTCTAGGGGCACAGTATATGGCAGTGTTCGAATTACCCCATCATAACCCTCAGCAAAAGTTGTTTGTTCTGAAATATCTTCCGGATTCGGAAGAAAATCTTGATTCAAAATTGAGGAAGTTGCACCTGTATCTATCAAAAATGGAATCTCTCTCCCCCCCACATTCACCTGTATCATAGGTCTTCTAGCTGGTAGGGAAGTTTGTAACACATCGAGTCAATCTGAATCTGGTATGGGACCATCTATGATGGTAGATTTCTGCTGGTTGTCCGTTTGGGGAGGGTTATTTCTGGGAACAAATTTGCCTGACTTTATATCTGCCAACTTCTTCCTGCACTCTCTTTGGAAATGACCTGGCTTTTTACAGTAGTGGCAAGGAAAGTTGTGTCTCACTCTTCCTCCTGTATTAGCTTGTGCTATTCTAACAGGCTTACGATTCTCTCTCATATCCATGACTATTCCTAAACATCGTTGTTTCACAATATTTGGTTGTTCAATTGTTCTCCAATCTGGAGTAGAGGATTTAAATTTTTCTCTGATTTTCGGATCTAGCCCCTCTATTAATTGTTTTGTAAAAAGTCTCCTTACTGAAGCATCAGTCAAATCCAATCCTTCATCCCTAAAGCTATTTTCTAATTCTTGACTATATTCTTCAATACTTTGCCCAAATTTCTGCATAATCACACCCGTAGATCCCCTTTCCCTCTGTTTTTCTCTCATGAAAATTATTAATGCCTCTGTGAACTGGGTACCTGATGCTTCTGTCTGTAAGGCACCCCCTTCTGCCACTGGTCTATTGGGCTGTAGGTGTGTCAATAATTCCTGAAAAAGTCCGGGGGACATTTTCATTCTACATAATTCTTCCCCGTCCGCCCAGACCCCAGCATGAGTCTGCATGATTTGTTGTATGTATTGTGCAAATCGGATGGGATATTGAGTGGGATCAGGCGCATTATGCAGGAGGGACATACCTTCAGCAGGGGACCAAGGAAAATACTGTCGGGTCTGGTGATATCTAGTTCCCATTACCCCGTCAGCACCAGGTTCCCTAAAGGGTCTTGGTACTACCCTAACAGGGGCAAGTACAGCGCCATGTCTAGGTGTACCACAGACTAGGCAATCATTTCTCCAATCTGGATTTTGTTGTCCACAGTGTGAACATACCCATCCTCCTACCCCACCAAGATTGGGATACAAGGCTGGAAATTGTTTTCCTCCTTCTGCTCCTCCAGATGGTACAAATGATTGGGCTTTTGGATCTAGGTAAGGTGGTGGGATTATGTCACAACTTTTTCCCTTCCCCATAATCCATTTGGAAGTGTCTGGATCATACTTCCAATTCTCCTCTTTAGCTGTTTTTGAGACCTCTATCATACAGTGTATGATTTCTTCCCACCCATTGTCTTTGATAATTCCACCTCGTTCTTTACTCAGTCTTTCCCATTCAGTGCTAAACATAAGTGCTTCTGAAATTCCCAATTTTTCTCTTACCCTTCTAATCTGACTTCTGACTGTCTTCCCACATCTTTCCTGTATGATATCTGCTGCTTCCACTTGTCCTAAGACGGTTTTTGTCTGTTTATTTCCCATTTTTCTTTTTTTTTTTTTTCAATATTAGCTATTTCTACCCCAGGTGACGTTTGGACAATCACTTATCCTAGGTGATGTCTCGTTGCCTTCTCTCCTAGGGAGCTAAAATATTGAAGGGCTGATCTGCTCCATTCTTTCTAATGTGCAGAATGTACATAAGTGCTATTATGCACGCAAACAGACCCAGCAACACCATACAGATCACAAAACTTTCTGTGTCAGTTAGCATACTTGTCCCAGGCTCATGGACCCGCGTCCTGGGCTCATTCTATCAAACCTTATCCAGAAATGAAGGAGGTTAAGCACTTAAATGAGAGTCAAGCATGGGCGGAGGTCTCCCCGAAAGGACGCAACCACATGACCCAGTTAGGCTGACTTCCGTGTATAAGGCTTATACCCCAACTATTTCGGCTTATTTTTCTACGCACTTTTGCTCTTCTTTCACAACATACCACAACCTTAACACTGTTCACACACTGCCAGGGACAGGACTCATAAATCTATACAATATAGTAACCCGAGTTTTATAGGTATCTACTCACTACTAGACTAACCCAGCGTGACACGGCTCATAGAGATCTTTCGGATAATACAAGGCAGATAAAAGAGAACTAATAATGTCTCTTACCTGGCCAGGTTTTTCAGTTCATTTGCCGTCCATTATCCCAGATCTCCGTTGTCCGTATCCGCAGGTGAATCTCGAGCAAATACTCTCATCTCGGGTCCCCGTTCGGTGCGCCAAAGAAATGTTAAGTCCTTCTCAGTCCCTGGCTTACTAGAGGTAGGGATCCTGAGTAAATGACACGCAAACAAGGTATTGTGTGATCATATACAGGGGAAGCCCAGGAGCACATCTCTCTCTCTGGGCTTTGCCCTCCCTTTATATAGAAAAGAATTATACTTTTACAGACATGCGCACAAGCGCTCATATTTCACTATCTCTTACATAAACAATCTATACCAGTCTTTATCAGTAGAAAGTTACATCATCTGGAAGGTGAATAAAGGCTGCTATTGAAAGAAGGAATGCACACATGATTACTTCCATAAAAGGAAATGTCAAGTCAGCAGAAATGTATCTTGTTGTAAGCGAGATTTCTCAGGAAGAAGACAAGATGGATTGTTTTAGTTCAGTCTGATCTCCACAACTCTATACCATACACTCTATACCCTACACTCTATACCCTACACTCTATACCCTACACTCTACACTTTATACCCTACACTCTATACCATACACTTTATACCCTACACTCTATACCCTACACTCTACACTTTATACCCTACACTCTATACCATACACTCTATACCCTACACTCTATACCCTACACTATACACTCTATACCCTACACTCTACACTGTATACCATACACTCTATGCCCCACACTCTATACCCTAAACTCTACACTCTATACCCTACACTCTACACCCTAAGCTCTATACCATACACTCTATACCCTACACTCTATACCCTACACTCTATACCCTACACCCTACGCACTATACGCTACACTCTATACCCTACACTCTATACCCTACACTCAACACTCTATACCCTACACTCTACACCCTACACTCTATACCCTACACTCTATACCCTACACTCTATACCCTACACTCTACACTCTATACCCTACACTCTACACCCTACACTCTATACCCTACACTCTATACCCCACACTCTACACTCTATACCCTACACTCCACACTCTATACCCTACACTCTATACCCTACACTCTATACCCTACACTCTATACCCTACACTCTACACTCTATACCCTACACTCTACACCCTGCACTCTGTACCCTACACTCTATACCCTACACTCTATACCCTACACTCTATACCCTACACTCTACACCCTACACTCTATACCCTACACTCTACACCCCACACTCTATACCCTACACTCTATGCCCTACAATCTATACCCTACACTCTACACTCTATACCCTACACTCTATACCATACACTCTACACCCTACACTCTATACCATACACTCTATACCCTACACTCTACACTCTATACCCTACACTCTATACCCTACACTCTACACTTTATACCCTACACTCTGTACCCTACACACTATACCCTACACTCTATACCCTACACTCTATACCCTACACTCTACACCCTACACTGTATACCCTACACTCTATACCCTACACTCTAAACTCTATACCCTACACTCTACACACTATACCCTGCACTCTATAACATACACTCTATACCCTACACTCTATACACTACAATCTATACCATACACTCTACACTCTATACCCTACACTCTATACCATACACTCTACACCCTACACTCTATACCATACACTCTATACCCTACACTCTATACCCTACACTCTATACCCTACACTCTATACCCTACACTATACACTCTATACCCTACACACTACACCATACACTCTATACCCTATACCCTATACTCTATACCCTACAATCTATACCCTACACTCTATACCCTACACTCTATACCCTACACGCTATACCCTACACTCTACACTCTATACCCTACACTCTATACCCTACACTCTATACCCTACACTCTATACCCTACACTCTATACCATACACTCATTACCCTACACTCTATACCCTAAACTCTATACTCTACACTCTATTCCATACACTCTATACCCTACACTCTATACACTACACTCTACACTCTATACCCTACACTCTATAGCCTACACTCTATACCCTACACTCTATACCCTACACCCTACACTCTATACCCTACACTCTACACTTTATACCCTACACTCTATACCATACACTCCATACCCTACACTCTATATCCTACACTCTACACTTTATACCCTACACTCTATACCATACACTCTATACCCTACACTCTATACCCTACACTCTATAACCTACACTCTATACCTTACACTATACACTCTATACCCTACACTCTACACTCTACACTGTATACCATACACTCTATGCCCCACACTCTATACCCTAAACTCTACACTCTATACTCTACACTCTACACCCTAAGCTCTATACCATACACTCTATACCCTATACTCTACACTCTATACTCTACACTCTATACCCTACACTCCATACCCTACACTCTATACCCTACACTCTACACTATATACCCTACACTCTATACCATACACTCTATACCCTACACTCTATACCCTACACTCTATACCCTACACTCTATACCCTACACTCTACACTCTATACCATACACTCTATACCATACACTCTATACCCTAAACTCTGCACTCTATAACATACACTCTATACACTACACTCTATACCTTACACTCTATACCCTACACTTTACACTCTACACACTACACTCTACATTCTATACCCTACACTCTATACCCTACACTCTATACTCCACACTCTATACCCTACACTCTATACCCTACACTCTACACTCTACAGCCTACACTCTATACCCTACACTCTATACCCTACACTCTATACCCTACACCCTACACTCTATACCCTACACTCTATACCCTACACTCTACACTTTATACCCTACACTCTATACCATACACTCTATACCCTACACTCTATACCCTACACTCTATACCCTACACTCTATACCCTACACTCTACACTTTATACCCTACACTCTATACCATACACTCTATACCCTACACTCTATACCCTACACGATACACTCTATACCCTACACTCTACACTGTATACCATACACTCTATGCCCCACACTCTATACCCTAAACTCTACACTCTATACCCTACACTCTATACCCTACACCCTACACTCTATACCCTACACTCTATACCCTACACTCTACACTTTATACCCTACACTCTATACCATACACTCTATACCCTACACTCTATATCCTACACTCTACAATTTATACCCCACACTCTATACCATACACTCTATACCCTACACTCTATACCCTACACTCTATACCCTACACTCTATACCCTACACTCTATACCTTACACTATACACTCTATACCCTACACTCTACACTCTACACTGTATACCATACACTCTATGCCCCACACTCTATACCCTAAACTCTACACTCTATACTCTACACTCTACACCCTAAGCTCTATACCATACACTCTATACCCTACACTCTACACTCTATACTCTACACTCTATACCCTACACTCCATACCCTACACTCTATACCCTACACTCTACACTATATACCCTACACTCTATACCATACACTCTATACCCTACACTCTATACCCTACACTCTACACCCTACACTCTATACCCTACACTCTACACTCTATACCATACACTCTATACCCTAAACTCTACACTCTATAACATACACTCTATACACTACTCTATACCTTACACTCTATACCCTACACTTTACACTCTACACCCTACACTCTACATTCTATACCCTACACTCTATACCCTACACTCTATACTCCACACTCTATACCCTACACTCTACACTTTATACCCTACACTCTATACCATACACTCTATACCCTACACTCTATACCCTACACTCTATACCCTACACTCTATACCCTACACTCTACACTTTATACCCTACACTCTATACCATACACTCTATACTCTACACTCTATACCCTACACTATACACTCTATACCCTACACTCTACACTGTATACCATACACTCTATGCCCCACACTCTATACCCTAAACTCTACACCCTACACTCTATACCCTACACTCTACACTCTATACCATACACTCTATACCCTAAACTCTACACTCTATACCCTACACTCTACACCCTAAACTCTATACCATACACTCTATACCCTACACTCTACACTCTATACCCTACACTCTACACTCTATACCTTACACTCTATACCCTACACTCTATACCCTACACTCTACACTCTATACCCTACATTCTATCCCCTACACTCTACACTTTATACCCTACACTCTACTCTATACCCTACACTCTATACCCTACACTCTAATCCCTACACTCTAATCCCTACACTCTATACCCTACACTCTATACCCTACACTCTATACCCAACACTCTATACCCTACACTCTACACTCTATACCCTACAGTCTATACCCTACACTCTAATCCCTACACTCTACACTCTATACCCTACACTCTATACCCTACACTCTATACCCTACAATCTACACCCTACACTCTATACCCTACACTCTATACCCTACACTCTACACCCTATACCCTACACTCTATACCCTACACTCTACACTCTATACCCTACAGTCTACTCCCTACACTCTATACCCTACACTCTATACCCTACACTCTATACCCTACACTCTATACCCTACACTCTACACTCTATACCCTACACTCTATACCCTACACTCTATACCCTACACTCTACACTCTATACCCTACACTCTACACTATATACCCTACACACTATACCCTACACTCTACACCCTACACTCTACACCCTACACTCTATACCCTACACTCTGCACTCTGTACCCTACACTCTATACCCTACACTCTACACTCTATACCCTACACTCTATACCCTACACTCTATACCCTACACTCTACACTCTATACCCTACACTCTTTACCCTACACTTTATACCCTACACTCTATACCATACACTCTACACTGTATACCCTACACTCTATACCATACACTCTATACCCTACACTCTATACCATACACTCTATACCCTACACTCTATACCCTACAATCTAATCCCTACACTCTACACTCTATACCCTACACTCTATACCCTACACTCTACACTCTATACCCTACACTCTAATCCCTACACTCTACACCCTACACTCTACACCCTACACTCTATACCCTACACTCTATACCCTACACTCTACACTCTATACCCTACACTCTATACCCTACACTCTACACTCTATACCCTACACTCTATACCATACACTCTATACCCTACACTCTATACCATACACTCTATACCCTACACTCTATACCCTACACTCTACACCCTACACTCTATACCTTACACTCTATACCCTACACTCTATACCCTACACTCTAAACTCTATACCCTACACTCTACACTCTATACCCTATAACATACACTCTATACCCTACACTCTATACCCTACACTCTATACCATACACTCTACACTCTATACCCTACACTCTATACTATACACTCTACACCATACACTCTACAGCATACACTCTATACCCTACACTCTACACTCTATACCCTACACTCTATACCCTACACTCTATACACTACACTCTATACACTACACTCTATACCCTACACTCTATACCCTACACTCTATACCATACACTCTACACCCTACACTCTATACCATACTCTCTATACCCTACACTCTACACTCTATACCCTACACTCTATACCATACACTCTAAACTCTATACCTTACACTCTATACCCTACACTCTATACCGTACACTCTACACTCTATACCTTACACTCTATACCCTACACTCTATACCCTACACTCTAAACTCTATACCCTACACTCTACACTCTACACTCTATACCCTACACTCTATACCATACACTCTATACCCTACACTCTATACCCTACACTCTACACCCTACACTCTATACCCTACACTCTATACCCTACACTCTATACCCTACACTCGAAACTCTATACCCTACACTCTACACTCTACACTCTATACCCTACACTCTATAACATGCACTCTATACCCTACACTCTATACCCTACACTCTATACCCTACACTCTACACTCTATACCCTACACTCTATACCATACACTCTACACCATGCACTGTATAGCATACACTCTATACCCTACACTCTACACTCTATACCCTACACTCTATACCCTACACTCTATACCCTACACTATACACTCTATACCCTACACTCTACACTTTATACCTTACTCTCTATACCCTACACTCTATACCCTACACTCTACAACGTGCACTCTATACCCTATACTCTATACCCTACACCCTACACTCTATACCCTACACTCTATACCCTACACTCTATACCCTACACTCTATACCCTACACTCTATACCCTACACTCTACACTCTATACCCTACACTCTATAACATACACTCTATACACTACACTCTATACCTTACACTCTATACCCTACACTTTACATTCTACACCCTACACTCTACACTCTATTCCCTACACTCTATACCCTACACTCTATACCCTACACTCTATACCCTACACTCTATACCCTACACTCTACACTCTATACCCTACACTCTATACCCTACACTCTAATCCCTACACTCTAATCCCTACACTCTACACTCTATACCCTACACTCTATACCCTACACTCTATACCCTACACTCTACACCCTACACTCTACACCCTACACTCTAATCCCTACACTCTAATCCCTACACCCTACACTCTTTACCCTACACTCTATACCCTACACTCTATACCCTACACTCTATACCCTACACCCTACACTCTACACCCTACACTCTACACTCTATACCCTACACTCTATACCCTACAGTCTACACTCTATACCCTACACCCTGCACTCTGTACCCTACACTCTACACTCTTTACCCTACACTCTATACCCTACACTCTATACCCTACACTCTATACCCTACACTCTACACTCTATACCTTACACTCTATACCCTACACTCTATACCCTACACTCTAAACTCTATACACTACACTCTACACTCTATACCCTATACTCTATAACATACACTCTATACCCTACACTCTATACCCTACACTCTATACCATACACTCTACACCCTACACTCTATACCCTACAATCTAATCCCTACACTCTACACTCTATACCCTACACTCTATACCCTACACTCTACACTCTATACCCTACACTCTAATCCCTACACTCTACACCCTACACTCTACACCCTACACTCTATACCCTACACTCTATACCCTACACTCTACACTCTATACCCTACACTCTATACCCTACACTCTACACTCTATACCCTACACTCTATACCATACACTCTATACCCTACACTCTATACCATACACTCTATACCCTACACTCTATACCCTACACTCTACACCCTACACTCTATACCTTACACTCTATACCCTACACTCTATACCCTACACTCTAAACTCTATACCCTACACTCTACACTCTATACCCTATAACATACACTCTATACCCTACACTCTATACCCTACACTCTATACCATACACTCTACACTCTATACCCTACACTCTATACTATACACTCTACACCATACACTCTACAGCATACACTCTATACCCTACACTCTACACTCTATACCCTACACTCTATACCCTACACTCTATACACTACACTCTATACACTACACTCTATACCCTACACTCTATACCCTACACTCTATACCATACACTCTACACCCTACACTCTATACCATACTCTCTATACCCTACACTCTACACTCTATACCCTACACTCTATACCATACACTCTAAACTCTATACCTTACACTCTATACCCTACACTCTATACCGTACACTCTACACTCTATACCTTACACTCTATACCCTACACTCTATACCCTACACTCTAAACTCTATACCCTACACTCTACACTCTACACTCTATACCCTACACTCTATACCATACACTCTATACCCTACACTCTATACCCTACACTCTACACCCTACACTCTATACCCTACACTCTATACCCTACACTCTATACCCTACACTCGAAACTCTATACCCTACACTCTACACTCTACACTCTATACCCTACACTCTATAACATGCACTCTATACCCTACACTCTATACCCTACACTCTATACCCTACACTCTATACCCTACACTCTACACTCTATACCCTACACTCTATACCATACACTCTACACCATGCACTGTATAGCATACACTCTATACCCTACACTCTACACTCTATACCCTACACTCTATACCCTACACTCTATACCCTACACTATACACTCTATACCCTACACTCTACACTTTATACCTTACTCTCTATACCCTACACTCTATACCCTACACTCTACAACGTGCACTCTATACCCTATACTCTATACCCTACACCCTACACTCTATACCCTACACTCTATACCCTACACTCTATACCCTACACTCTATACCCTACACTCTACACTCTATACCCTACACTCTATAACATACACTCTATACACTACACTCTATACCTTACACTCTATACCCTACACTTTACATTCTACACCCTACACTCTACACTCTATTCCCTACACTCTATACCCTACACTCTATACCCTACACTCTATACCCTACACTCTATACCCTACACTCTACACTCTATACCCTACACTCTATACCCTACACTCTAATCCCTACACTCTAATCCCTACACTCTACACTCTATACCCTACACTCTATACCCTACACTCTATACCCTACACTCTACACCCTACACTCTACACCCTACACTCTAATCCCTACACTCTAATCCCTACACCCTACACTCTTTACCCTACACTCTATACCCTACACTCTATACCCTACACTCTATACCCTACACCCTACACTCTACACCCTACACTCTACACTCTATACCCTACACTCTATACCCTACAGTCTACACTCTATACCCTACACCCTGCACTCTGTACCCTACACTCTACACTCTTTACCCTACACTCTATACCCTACACTCTATACCCTACACTCTATACCCTACACTCTACACTCTATACCTTACACTCTATACCCTACACTCTATACCCTACACTCTAAACTCTATACACTACACTCTACACTCTATACCCTATACTCTATAACATACACTCTATACCCTACACTCTATACCCTACACTCTATACCATACACTCTACACCCTACACTCTATACCATACACTCTACACCATACACTCTATAGCATACACTCTATACCCTACACTATACACTCTATACCCTACACTCTATACCCTACACTATACACTCTATACCCTACACTCTACACTTTATACCCTACACTCTATACCCTACACTCTATACCCTACACTCTACAACCTGCACTCTATACCCTACACTCTATACCCTACACTCTACACTCTATAACCTACACTCTATACCCTACACTCTACACTGTATACCATACACTCTATGCCCCACACTCTATACCCTAAACTCTACACTCTATACCCTACACTCTACACCCTAAGCTCTATACCATACACTCTATACCCTACACTCTACACTCTATACCCTACACTCTATACCCTACACTCTATACCCTACACCCTACGCTCTATAAGCTACACTCTATACCCTACACTCTATACCCTACACTCTATAACCTACACTCTATACCCTACACTCTATACCCTACACTCTATACCCTACACTCTATACCCTACACTCTACACTCTATACCCTACACTCTATACCCTACACTCTATACCCTACACTCTATACCCTACACTCTACACTCTATACCATACACTCTATACCATACACTATATACACTACACTCTATACCCTAAACTCTACACTCTATACCCTACACTCTAAAACATACACTCTATACACTACACTCTATACCTTACACTCTACACCCTACACTCTACACTCTACATTCTATACCCTACACTCTATACCCTACACTCTCTACTCCACACTCTATACCCTACACTCTATACCCTACACTCTATACCCTACACTCTACACCCTACACTCTACACTCTATAGCCTACACTCTATACCCTACACTCTATACCCTACACTCTATACCCTACACTCTATACCCTACACTCTATACACTACACTCTACATTTTATACCCTACACTCTATACCATACACTCTATACCCTACACTCTACAACCTGCACTCTATACCCTACACTCTATACCCTACACTCTACACTCTATACCCTACACTCTATACCCTACACTCTATACCCTACACTCTACACTCTATACCCTACACTCTATACCCTACACTCTACACTTTATACCCTACACTCTATACCATACACTCTATACCCTACACTCCATACCCTACACTCTACACATTATACCCCACACTCTATACCATACACTCTATACCCTACACTCTACACCTTACACTCTATACCCTACATTCTATCCCCTACACTCTACACTCTATACCCTACAGTCTACACTCTACTCTATACCCTACACTCTATACCCTACACTCTACACTCTATACCCTACACGCTACACTCTACACCCTACACTCTATACCCTACACTCTATACCCTACACTCTATACCCTACACTCTAATCCCTACATTCTATACCCTACACTCTATACCATACACTCTACACCCTACACCCTACACTCTACACCCTACACTCTATACCCTATACCCTACACTCTATACCCTACACTCTATACCCTACACTCTATACCCTACACTATACACTCGATACCCTACACTCTACGCTTTATACCCTACACTCTATACCCTACACTCTATACCCTACACTCTACACCCTACACTCTACACCCTACACTCTAATGCCTACACTCTAATCCCTACACCCTACACTCTATACCCTACACTCTATACCCTACACTCTACACCCTACACTCTACACTCTACACCCTACACTCTATACCCTACACTCTATACCCTACACCCTACACTCTACACCCTACACTCTATACCCTACACTCTACACCCTACACTCTATACCCTACACTCTACACCCTGCAATCTGTACCCTACACTCTACACTCTTTACCCTACACTCTATACCCTACACTCTATACCCTACACTCTATACCCTACACTCTATACCCTACACTCTACACTCTATACCTTACACTCTATACCCTACACTCTATACCCTACACTCTAAACTCTATACCCTACACTCTACACTCTACACTCTATACCCTACACTCTATAACATACACTCTATACCCTACACTCTATACCCTACACTCTATACCATACACTCTATACCCCTACACTCTACACCCTACACTCTATAGAGTACACTCTATACCCTACACTCTAAACCCTACACTCTAATCCCTACACTCTACACTCTATACCATACACTCTATACCCTACACTCTATACCCTACACTCTATACCATACACTCTATACCATACACTCTATACCCTACACTCTATACCCTACACTCTATACCCTACACTCTACACCCTACACTCTACACCTTACACTCAATACCCTACACTCTACACCCTACACTCTAAACTCTATCCCCTAAACTCTACACCCTACACTCTATACCTTACACTCTATACCCTACACTCTATACCCTACACTCTATACCATACACTCTATACCATACACTCTACACCCTACACTCTACACCCTACACTCTATACCCTACACTCTATACCCTACACTCTACACTTTTTACCCTACACTCTATACCCTACACTCTATACCCTGCACTCTACACCATGCACTCTACACCCTGCACTCTACACCCTACACTCTATACCCTACACTCTATACCCTACACTCTACACTTTATACCCTACACTCTATACCCTACACTCTATACCCTGCACTCTACACCCTGCACTCTACACCCTGCACTCTACACCCAACACTCTATACCCTACACTCTACACCCTACACTCTACATCCTACACTCTATACCCTACACTCTACACTCTATACCCTACACTCTATAGCCTACACTCTATACCCTACACTCTATACCCTACACTCTATACCCTACACTCTACACTCTATAACCTACACTCTATACCATACACTCTATACCCTACACTCTATACCATACACTCTATACCATACACTCTATACCATAGACTCTATACCCTACACTCTATACCCTACACTCTATACCCTACACTCTATACCATACACTCTAAACTCTATACCTTACACTCTATACCCTACACTCTATACCGTACACTCTACACTCTATACCTTACACTCTATACCCTACACTCTATACCCTACACTCTAAACTCTATACCCTACACTCTACACTCTACACTCTATACCCTACACTCTATACCATACACTCTATACCCTACACTCTATACCCTACACTCTACACCCTACACTCTATACCCTACACTCTATACCCTACACTCTATACCCTACACTCGAAACTCTATACCCTACACTCTACACTCTACACTCTATACCCTACACTCTATAACATGCACTCTATACCCTACACTCTATACCCTACACTCTATACCCTACACTCTATACCCTACACTCTACACTCTATACCCTACACTCTATACCATACACTCTACACCATGCACTCTATAGCATACACTCTATACCCTACACTCTACACTCTATACCCTACACTCTATACCCTACACTCTATACCCTACACTATACACTCTATACCCTACACTCTACACTTTATACCTTACTCTCTATACCCTACACTCTATACCCTACACTCTACAACGTGCACTCTATACCCTATACTCTATACCCTACACCCTACACTCTATACCCTACACTCTATACCCTACACTCTATACCCTACACTCTATACCCTACACTCTATACCCTACACTCTACACTCTATACCCTACACTCTATAACATACACTCTATACACTACACTCTATACCTTACACTCTATACCCTACACTTTACATTCTACACCCTACACTCTACACTCTATTCCCTACACTCTATACCCTACACTCTATACCCTACACTCTATACCCTACACTCTATACCCTACACTCTACACTCTATACCCTACACTCTATACCCTACACTCTAATCCCTACACTCTAATCCCTACACTCTACACTCTATACCCTACACTCTATACCCTACACTCTATACCCTACACTCTACACCCTACACTCTACACCCTACACTCTAATCCCTACACTCTAATCCCTACACCCTACACTCTTTACCCTACACTCTATACCCTACACTCTATACCCTACACTCTATACCCTACACCCTACACTCTACACCCTACACTCTACACTCTATACCCTACACTCTATACCCTACAGTCTACACTCTATACCCTACACCCTGCACTCTGTACCCTACACTCTACACTCTTTACCCTACACTCTATACCCTACACTCTATACCCTACACTCTATACCCTACACTCTACACTCTATACCTTACACTCTATACCCTACACTCTATACCCTACACTCTAAACTCTATACACTACACTCTACACTCTATACCCTATACTCTATAACATACACTCTATACCCTACACTCTATACCCTACACTCTATACCATACACTCTACACCCTACACTCTATACCCTACAATCTAATCCCTACACTCTACACTCTATACCCTACACTCTATACCCTACACTCTACACTCTATACCCTACACTCTAATCCCTACACTCTACACCCTACACTCTACACCCTACACTCTATACCCTACACTCTATACCCTACACTCTACACTCTATACCCTACACTCTATACCCTACACTCTACACTCTATACCCTACACTCTATACCATACACTCTATACCCTACACTCTATACCATACACTCTATACCCTACACTCTATACCCTACACTCTACACCCTACACTCTATACCTTACACTCTATACCCTACACTCTATACCCTACACTCTAAACTCTATACCCTACACTCTACACTCTATACCCTATAACATACACTCTATACCCTACACTCTATACCCTACACTCTATACCATACACTCTACACTCTATACCCTACACTCTATACTATACACTCTACACCATACACTCTACAGCATACACTCTATACCCTACACTCTACACTCTATACCCTACACTCTATACCCTACACTCTATACACTACACTCTATACACTACACTCTATACCCTACACTCTATACCCTACACTCTATACCATACACTCTACACCCTACACTCTATACCATACTCTCTATACCCTACACTCTACACTCTATACCCTACACTCTATACCATACACTCTAAACTCTATACCTTACACTCTATACCCTACACTCTATACCGTACACTCTACACTCTATACCTTACACTCTATACCCTACACTCTATACCCTACACTCTAAACTCTATACCCTACACTCTACACTCTACACTCTATACCCTACACTCTATACCATACACTCTATACCCTACACTCTATACCCTACACTCTACACCCTACACTCTATACCCTACACTCTATACCCTACACTCTATACCCTACACTCGAAACTCTATACCCTACACTCTACACTCTACACTCTATACCCTACACTCTATAACATGCACTCTATACCCTACACTCTATACCCTACACTCTATACCCTACACTCTATACCCTACACTCTACACTCTATACCCTACACTCTATACCATACACTCTACACCATGCACTGTATAGCATACACTCTATACCCTACACTCTACACTCTATACCCTACACTCTATACCCTACACTCTATACCCTACACTATACACTCTATACCCTACACTCTACACTTTATACCTTACTCTCTATACCCTACACTCTATACCCTACACTCTACAACGTGCACTCTATACCCTATACTCTATACCCTACACCCTACACTCTATACCCTACACTCTATACCCTACACTCTATACCCTACACTCTATACCCTACACTCTATACCCTACACTCTACACTCTATACCCTACACTCTATAACATACACTCTATACACTACACTCTATACCTTACACTCTATACCCTACACTTTACATTCTACACCCTACACTCTACACTCTATTCCCTACACTCTATACCCTACACTCTATACCCTACACTCTATACCCTACACTCTATACCCTACACTCTACACTCTATACCCTACACTCTATACCCTACACTCTAATCCCTACACTCTAATCCCTACACTCTACACTCTATACCCTACACTCTATACCCTACACTCTATACCCTACACTCTACACCCTACACTCTACACCCTACACTCTAATCCCTACACTCTAATCCCTACACCCTACACTCTTTACCCTACACTCTATACCCTACACTCTATACCCTACACTCTATACCCTACACCCTACACTCTACACCCTACACTCTACACTCTATACCCTACACTCTATACCCTACAGTCTACACTCTATACCCTACACCCTGCACTCTGTACCCTACACTCTACACTCTTTACCCTACACTCTATACCCTACACTCTATACCCTACACTCTATACCCTACACTCTACACTCTATACCTTACACTCTATACCCTACACTCTATACCCTACACTCTAAACTCTATACACTACACTCTACACTCTATACCCTATACTCTATAACATACACTCTATACCCTACACTCTATACCCTACACTCTATACCATACACTCTACACCCTACACTCTATACCATACACTCTACACCATACACTCTATAGCATACACTCTATACCCTACACTATACACTCTATACCCTACACTCTATACCCTACACTATACACTCTATACCCTACACTCTACACTTTATACCCTACACTCTATACCCTACACTCTATACCCTACACTCTACAACCTGCACTCTATACCCTACACTCTATACCCTACACTCTACACTCTATAACCTACACTCTATACCCTACACTCTACACTGTATACCATACACTCTATGCCCCACACTCTATACCCTAAACTCTACACTCTATACCCTACACTCTACACCCTAAGCTCTATACCATACACTCTATACCCTACACTCTACACTCTATACCCTACACTCTATACCCTACACTCTATACCCTACACCCTACGCTCTATAAGCTACACTCTATACCCTACACTCTATACCCTACACTCTATAACCTACACTCTATACCCTACACTCTATACCCTACACTCTATACCCTACACTCTATACCCTACACTCTACACTCTATACCCTACACTCTATACCCTACACTCTATACCCTACACTCTATACCCTACACTCTACACTCTATACCATACACTCTATACCATACACTATATACACTACACTCTATACCCTAAACTCTACACTCTATACCCTACACTCTAAAACATACACTCTATACACTACACTCTATACCTTACACTCTACACCCTACACTCTACACTCTACATTCTATACCCTACACTCTATACCCTACACTCTCTACTCCACACTCTATACCCTACACTCTATACCCTACACTCTATACCCTACACTCTACACCCTACACTCTACACTCTATAGCCTACACTCTATACCCTACACTCTATACCCTACACTCTATACCCTACACTCTATACCCTACACTCTATACACTACACTCTACATTTTATACCCTACACTCTATACCATACACTCTATACCCTACACTCTACAACCTGCACTCTATACCCTACACTCTATACCCTACACTCTACACTCTATACCCTACACTCTATACCCTACACTCTATACCCTACACTCTACACTCTATACCCTACACTCTATACCCTACACTCTACACTTTATACCCTACACTCTATACCATACACTCTATACCCTACACTCCATACCCTACACTCTACACTTTATACCCCACACTCTATACCATACACTCTATACCCTACACTCTACACCTTACACTCTATACCCTACATTCTATCCCCTACACTCTACACTCTATACCCTACAGTCTACACTCTACTCTATACCCTACACTCTATACCCTACACTCTACACTCTATACCCTACACGCTACACTCTACACCCTACACTCTATACCCTACACTCTATACCCTACACTCTATACCCTACACTCTAATCCCTACATTCTATACCCTACACTCTATACCATACACTCTACACCCTACACCCTACACTCTACACCCTACACTCTATACCCTATACCCTACACTCTATACCCTACACTCTATACCCTACACTCTATACCCTACACTATACACTCGATACCCTACACTCTACGCTTTATACCCTACACTCTATACCCTACACTCTATACCCTACACTCTACACCCTACACTCTACACCCTACACTCTAATGCCTACACTCTAATCCCTACACCCTACACTCTATACCCTACACTCTATACCCTACACTCTACACCCTACACTCTACACTCTACACCCTACACTCTATACCCTACACTCTATACCCTACACCCTACACTCTACACCCTACACTCTATACCCTACACTCTACACCCTACACTCTATACCCTACACTCTACACCCTGCAATCTGTACCCTACACTCTACACTCTTTACCCTACACTCTATACCCTACACTCTATACCCTACACTCTATACCCTACACTCTATACCCTACACTCTACACTCTATACCTTACACTCTATACCCTACACTCTATACCCTACACTCTAAACTCTATACCCTACACTCTACACTCTACACTCTATACCCTACACTCTATAACATACACTCTATACCCTACACTCTATACCCTACACTCTATACCATACACTCTATACCCCTACACTCTACACCCTACACTCTATAGAGTACACTCTATACCCTACACTCTAAACCCTACACTCTAATCCCTACACTCTACACTCTATACCATACACTCTATACCCTACACTCTATACCCTACACTCTATACCATACACTCTATACCATACACTCTATACCCTACACTCTATACCCTACACTCTATACCCTACACTCTACACCCTACACTCTACACCTTACACTCAATACCCTACACTCTACACCCTACACTCTAAACTCTATCCCCTAAACTCTACACCCTACACTCTATACCTTACACTCTATACCCTACACTCTATACCCTACACTCTATACCATACACTCTATACCATACACTCTACACCCTACACTCTACACCCTACACTCTATACCCTACACTCTATACCCTACACTCTACACTTTTTACCCTACACTCTATACCCTACACTCTATACCCTGCACTCTACACCATGCACTCTACACCCTGCACTCTACACCCTACACTCTATACCCTACACTCTATACCCTACACTCTACACTTTATACCCTACACTCTATACCCTACACTCTATACCCTGCACTCTACACCCTGCACTCTACACCCTGCACTCTACACCCAACACTCTATACCCTACACTCTACACCCTACACTCTACATCCTACACTCTATACCCTACACTCTACACTCTATACCCTACACTCTATAGCCTACACTCTATACCCTACACTCTATACCCTACACTCTATACCCTACACTCTACACTCTATAACCTACACTCTATACCATACACTCTATACCCTACACTCTATACCATACACTCTATACCATACACTCTATACCATAGACTCTATACCCTACACTCTATACCCTACACTCTATACCCTACACTCTATACCATACACTCTAAACTCTATACCTTACACTCTATACCCTACACTCTATACCGTACACTCTACACTCTATACCTTACACTCTATACCCTACACTCTATACCCTACACTCTAAACTCTATACCCTACACTCTACACTCTACACTCTATACCCTACACTCTATACCATACACTCTATACCCTACACTCTATACCCTACACTCTACACCCTACACTCTATACCCTACACTCTATACCCTACACTCTATACCCTACACTCGAAACTCTATACCCTACACTCTACACTCTACACTCTATACCCTACACTCTATAACATGCACTCTATACCCTACACTCTATACCCTACACTCTATACCCTACACTCTATACCCTACACTCTACACTCTATACCCTACACTCTATACCATACACTCTACACCATGCACTCTATAGCATACACTCTATACCCTACACTCTACACTCTATACCCTACACTCTATACCCTACACTCTATACCCTACACTATACACTCTATACCCTACACTCTACACTTTATACCTTACTCTCTATACCCTACACTCTATACCCTACACTCTACAACGTGCACTCTATACCCTATACTCTATACCCTACACCCTACACTCTATACCCTACACTCTATACCCTACACTCTATACCCTACACTCTATACCCTACACTCTATACCCTACACTCTACACTCTATACCCTACACTCTATAACATACACTCTATACACTACACTCTATACCTTACACTCTATACCCTACACTTTACATTCTACACCCTACACTCTACACTCTATTCCCTACACTCTATACCCTACACTCTATACCCTACACTCTATACCCTACACTCTATACCCTACACTCTACACTCTATACCCTACACTCTATACCCTACACTCTAATCCCTACACTCTAATCCCTACACTCTACACTCTATACCCTACACTCTATACCCTACACTCTATACCATACACTCTACACCCTACACTCTACACCCTACACTCTAATCCCTACACTCTAATCCCTACACCCTACACTCTATACCCTACACTCTATACCCTACACTCTATACCCTACACTCTACACCCTACACTCTATCCCCTACACTCTATACCCTACACTCTATACCCTACACCCTACACTCTACACCCTACACTCTACACTCTATACCCTACACTCTATACCCTACACTCTACACTCTATACCCTACACCCTGCACTCTGTACCCTACACTCTACACTCTTTACCCTACACTCTATACCCTACACTCTATACCCTACACTCTATACCCTACACTCTACACTCTGTACCTTACACTCTATACCCTACACTCTATACCCTACACTCTAAACTCTATACCCTACACTCTACACTCTATACCCTATACTCTATAACATACACTCTATACCCTACACTCTATACCCTACACTCTATACCATACACTCTACACCCTACACTCTATACCATACACTCTACACCATACACTCTATAGCATACACTCTATACCCTACACTATACACTCTATACCCTACACTCTATACCCTACACTATACACTCTATACCCTACACTTTATACCCTACACTCTATACCCTACACTCTATACCCTACACTCTACACTCTATACCCTACACTCTATACCCTACACTCTAATCCCTACACTCTAATCCCTACACTCTACACTCTATACCCTACACTCTATACCCTACACTCTATACCCTACACTCTACACCCTACACTCTACACCCTACACTCTAATCCCTACACTCTAATCCCTACACCCTACACTCTATACCCTACACTCTATACCCTACACTCTATACCCTACACTCTACACCCTACACTCTATACCCTACACTCTACACCCTACACTCTATACCCTACACCCTACACTCTACACCCTACACTCTACACTCTATACCCTACACTCTATACCCTACACTCTACACTCTATACCCTACACCCTGCACTCTGTACCCTACACTCTACACTCTTTACCCTACACTCTATACCCTACACTCTATACCCTACACTCTATACCGTACACTCTACACTCTATACCTTACACTCTATACCCTACACTCTATACCCTACACTCTAAACTCTATACCCTACACTCTACACTCTACACTCTATACCCTACACTCTATACCATACACTCTATACCCTACACTCTATACCCTACACTCTACACCCTACACTCTATACCCTACACTCTATACCCTACACTCTATACCCTACACTCGAAACTCTATACCCTACACTCTACACTCTACACTCTATACCCTACACTCTATAACATGCACTCTATACCCTACACTCTATACCCTACACTCTATACCCTACACTCTAAACCCTACACTCTATACCCTACACTCTACACTCTTTACCCTACACTCTATACCATACACTCTACACCATGCACTCTATAGCATACACTCTATACCCTACACTCTACACTCTATACCCTACACTCTATACCCTACACTCTATACCCTACACTATACACTCTATACCCTACACTCTACACTTTATACCTTACTCTCTATACCCTACACTCTATACCCTACACTCTACAACGTGCACTCTATACCCTATACTCTATACCCTACACCCTACACTCTATACCCTACACTCTATACCCTACACTCTATACCCTACACTCTGTACCCTACACTCTACACTCTATACCCCACACTCTATAACATACACTCTATACACTACACTCTATACCTTACACTCTATACCCTACACTTTACATTCTACACCCTACACTCTACACTCTATTCCCTACACTCTATACCCTACACTCTATACCCTACACTCTATACCCTACACTCTATACCCTACACTCTACACTCTATACCCTACACTCTATACCCTACACTCTAATCCCTACACTCTAATCCCTACACTCTACACTCTATACCCTACACTCTATACCCTACACTCTATACCCTACACTCTACACCCTACACTCTACACCCTACACTCTAATCCCTACACTCTAATCCCTACACCCTACACTCTATACCCTACACTCTATACCCTACACTCTATACCCTACACTGTACACCCTACACTCTATACCCTACACTCTATACCCTACACTCTATACCCTACACCCTACACTCTACACCCTACACTCTACACTCTATACGCTACACTCTATACCCTACACTCTACACTCTATACCCTACACCCTGCACTCTGTACCCTACACTCTACACTCTTTACCCTACACTCTATACCCTACACTCTATACCCTACACTCTATACCCTACACTCTACACTCTATACCTTACACTCTATACCCTACACTCTATACCCTACACTCTAAACTCTATACACTACACTCTACACTCTATACCCTATACTCTATAACATACACTCTATACCCTACACTCTATACCCTACACTCTATACCATACACTCTACACCCTACACTCTATACCATACACTTTACACCATACACTCTATAGCATACACTCTATACCCTACACTATACACTCTATACCCTACACTCTATACCCTACACTATACACTCTATACCCTACACTCTACACTTTATACCCTACACCCTATACCCTACACTCTATACCCTACACTCTACACTCTATGCCCTACACTCTATACCCTACACTCTAATCCCTACACTCTAATCCCTACACTCTACACTCTATACCCTACACTCTATACCCTACACTCTATACCCTACACTCTATACCCTACAATCTATACCCTACACTCTATACCCTACACTCTATACCCTACACTCTACACTCTATACCTTACACTCTATACCCTACACTCTATACCCTACACTCTATACCCTACAATCTATACCCTACACTCTATACCCTACATTCTTCACTCTATACCCTACACTCTATACCATACACTCTACACCATGCACTCTATAGCATACACTCTATACCCTACACTCTACACTCTATACCCTACACTCTATACCCTACACTCTATACCCTACACTATACACTCTATACCCTACACTCTACACTTTATACCTTACTCTCTATACCCTACACTCTATACCCTACACTCTACAACGTGCACTCTATACCCTATACTCTATACCCTACACCCTACACTCTATACCCTACACTCTATACCCTACACTCTACACTCTATACCCTACACTCTATACCCTACACTCTAATCCCTACACTCTAATCCCTACACTCTACACTCTATACCCTACACTCTATACCCTACACTCTATACCCTACACTCTACACCCTACACTCTACACCCTACACTCTAATCCCTACACTCTAATCCCTACACCCTACACTCTATACCCTACACTCTATACCCTACACTCTATACCCTACACTCTACACCCTACACTCTATACCCTACACTCTATACCCTACACTCTATACCCTACACCCTACACTCTACACCCTACACTCTACACTCTATACCCTACACTCTATACCCTACACTCTACACTCTATACCCTACACCCTGCACTCTGAACCCTACACTCTACACTCTTTACCCTACTCTCTATACCCTACACTCTATACCCTACACTCTACACTCTATACCTTACACTCTATACCCTACACGCTATACCCTACACTCTATACCCTACACTCTATACCCTACACTCTATACCCTACACTCTATACCCTACACTCTATACCATACACTCTACACCATGCACTCTATAGCATACACTCTATACCCTACACTCTACACTCTATACCCTACACTCTATACCCTACACTCTATACCCTACACTCTACACTCTATACCCTACACCCTGCACTCTGTACCCTACACTCTACACTCTTTACCCTACTCTCTATACCCTACACTCTATACCCTACACTCTACAACGTGCACTCTATACCCTATACTCTATACCCTACACCCTACACTCTATACCCTACACTCTATACCCTACACTCTATACCCTACACTCTATACCCTACACTCTATACCCTACACTCTACACTCTATACCCTACACTCTATAACATACACTCTATACACTACACTCTATACCTTACACTCTATACCCTACACTTTACATTCTACACCCTACACTCTACACTCTATTCCCTACACTCTATACCCTACACTCTATACCCTACACTCTATACCCTACACTCTATACCCTACACTCTACACTCTATACCCTACACTCTATACCCTACACTCTAATCCCTACACTCTAATCCCTACACTCTACACTCTATACCCTACACTCTATACCCTACACTCTATACCCTACACTCTGTACCCTACACTCTATACCCTACACTCTACACTCTATACCCTACACTGTACACTCTATACCCTACACTCTATACCATACACTCTACACCCTACACTCTACACTCTATACCCTACACTCTATACCCTACACTCTACACTCTATACCCTACACCCTGCACTCTGTACCCTACACTCTACACTCTTTACCCTACACTCTATACCCTACACTCTATACCCTACACTCTATACCCTACACTCTACACTCTATACCTTACACTCTATACCCTACACTCTATACCCTACACTCTAAACTCTATACCCTACACTCTACACTCTATACCCTATACTCTATAACATACACTCTATACCCTACACTCTATACCATACACTCTACACCCTACACTCTATACCATACACTCTACACCATACACTCTATAGCATACACTCTATACCCTACACTATACACTCTATACCCTACACTCTATACCCTACACTATACACTCTATACCCTACACTCTACACTTTATACCCTACACTCTATACCCTACACTCTATACCCTACACTCTACACTCTATACCCTACTCTCTATACCCTACACTCTAATCCCTACACTCTAATCCCTACACTCTACACTCTATACCCTACACCCTATACCCTACACTCTATACCCTACACTCTACACCCTACACTCTACACCCTACACTCTAATCCCTACACTCTAATCCCTACACCCTACACTCTATACCCTACACTCTATACCCTACACTCTATACCCTACACTCTACACCCTACACTCTATACCCTACACTCTATACCCTACACTCTATACCCTACACCCTACACTCTACACCCTACACTCTACACTCTATACCCTACACTCTATACCCTACACTCTACACTCTATACCCTACACCCTGCACTCTGTACCCTACACTCTACACCCTTTACCCTACTCTCTATACCCTACACTCTATACCCTACACTCTATTCCCTACACTCTACACTCTATACCTTACACTCTATGCCCTACACTCTATACCCTACACTCTAAACTCTATACCCTACACTCTACACTCTATACCCTATACTCTATAACATACACTCTATACCCTACACTCTATACCCTACACTCTATACCATACACTCTACACCCTACACTCTATACCATACACTCTACACCATACACTCTATAGCATACACTCTATACCCTACACTATACACTCTATACCCTACACTCTATACCCTACACTATACACTCTATACCCTACACTCTACACTTTATACCCTACACTCTATACCCTACACTCTATACCCTACACTCTACAACATGCACTCTACACCCTACACTCTATACCCTACACTCTACACTCTATAACCTACACTCTATACCCTACACTCTATACCCTACACTCTACACTGTATACCATACACTCTATGCCCCACACTCTATACCCTAAACTCTACACTCTATACCCTACACTCTACACCCTAAG
This sequence comes from Ranitomeya imitator, assembly GCF_032444005.1. Lineage (NCBI taxonomy): Eukaryota > Metazoa > Chordata > Amphibia > Anura > Dendrobatidae > Ranitomeya > Ranitomeya imitator. The sequence continues at coordinate 297,815,132 of NC_091284.1, forward strand.
CTCTATACCATACACTCTATACCCTACACTCCACACTCTATACCCTACACCCTACGCTCTATAAGCTACACTCTATACCCTACACTCTATACCCTACACTCTATAACCTACACTCTATACCCTACACTCTATACCCTACACTCTATACCCTACACTCTATACCCTACACTCTACACTCTATACCCTACACTCTATACCCTACACTCTACACTCTATACCATACACTCTATACCATACACTATATACACTACACTCTATACCCTAAACTCTACACTCTATACCCTACACTCTATAACATACACTCTATACACTACACTCTATACCTTACACTCTACACCCTACACTCTACACTCTACATTCTATACCCTACACTCTATACCCTACACTCTCTACTCCACACTCTATACCCTACACTCTATACCCTACACTCTATACCCTACACTCTACACCCTACACTCTACACTCTATAGCCTACACTCTATACCCTACACTCTATACCCTACACTCTATACCCTACACTCTATACACTACACTCTACATTTTATACCCTACACTCTATACCATACACTCTATACCCTACACTCTACAACCTGCACTCTATACCCTACACTCTATACCCTACACTCTACACTCTATACCCTACACTCTATACCCTACACTCTATACCCTACACTCTACACTCTATACCCTACACTCTATACCCTACACTCTACACTTTATACCCTACACTCTATACCATACACTCTATACCCTACACTCCATACCCTACACTCTACACTTTATACCCCACACTCTATACCATACACTCTATACCCTACACTCTACACCTTACACTCTATACCCTACATTCTATCCCCTACACTCTACACTCTATACCCTACAGTCTACACTCTACTCTATACCCTACACTCTATACCCTACACTCTACACTCTATACCCTACACTCTACACTCTACACCCTACACTCTATACCCTACACTCTATACCCTACACTCTATACCCTACACTCTAATCCCTACATTCTATACCCTACACTCTATACTATACACTCTACACCCTACACCCTACACTCTACACCCTACACTCTATACCCTATACCCTACACTCTATACCCTACACTCTATACCCTACACTCTATACCCTACACTATACACTCGATACCCTACACTCTACGCTTTATACCCTACACTCTATACCCTACACTCTATACCCTACACTCTACACCCTACACTCTACACCCTACACTCTAATGCCTACACTCTAATCCCTACACCCTACACTCTATACCCTACACTCTATACCCTACACTCTATACCTTACACTCTATACCCTACACTCTATACCCTACACTCTAAACTCTATACCCTACACTCTACACTCTATACCCTATACTCTTTAACATACACTCTATACCCTACACTCTATACCCTACACTCTATACCATACACTCTACACCCTACACTCTATACCATACACTCTACACCATACACTCTATAGCATACACTCTATACCCTACACTATACACTCTATACCCTACACTCTATACCCTACACTATACACTCTATACCCTACACTCTACACTTTATACCCTACACTCTATACCCTACACTCTATACCCTACACTCTACACTCTATACCCTACACTCTATACCCTACACTCTAATCCCTACACTCTAATCCCTACACTCTACACTCTATACCCTACACTCTATACCCTACACTCTATACCCTACACTCTACACCCTACACTCTACACCCTACACTCTAATCCCTACACTCTAATCCCTACACCCTACACTCTATACCCTACACTCTATACCCTACACTCTATACCCTACACTCTACACCCTACACTCTATACCCTACACTCTATACCCTACACTCTATACCCTACACCCTACACTCTACACCCTACACTCTACACTCTATACCCTACACTCTATACCCTACACTCTACACTCTATACCCTACACCCTGCACTCTGTACCCTACACTCTACACTCTTTACCCTACACTCTATACCCTACACTCTATACCCTACACTCTATACCCTACACTCTACACTCTATACCTTACACTCTATACCCTACACTCTATACCCTACACTCTAAACTCTATACCCTACACTCTACACTCTATACCCTATACTCTATAACATACACTCTATACCCTACACTCTATACCCTACACTCTATACCATACACTCTACACCCTACACTCTATACCATACACTCTACACCATACACTCTATAGCATACACTCTATACCCTACACTATACACTCTATACCCTACACTCTATACCCTACACTATACACTCTATACCCTACACTCTACACTTTATACCCTACACTCTATACCCTACACTCTATACCCTACACTCTACAACCTGCACTCTATACCCTACACTCTATACCCTACACTCTACACTCTATAACCTACACTCTATACCCTACACTCTATACCCTACACTCTACACTGTATACCATACACTCTATGCCCCACACTCTATACCCTAAACTCTACACTCTATACCCTACACTCTACACCCTAAGCTCTATACCATACACTCTATACCCTACACTCTACACTCTATACCCTACACTCTATACCCTACACTCTATACCCTACACCCTACGCTCTATAAGCTACACTCTATACCCTACACTCTATACCCTACACTCTATAACCTACACTCTATACCCTACACTCTATACCCTACACTCTATACCCTACACTCTATACCCTACACTCTACACTCTATACCCTACACTCTATACCCTACACTCTATACCCTACACTCTATACCCTACACTCTACACTCTATACCATACACTCTATACCATACACTATATACACTACACTCTATACCCTAAACTCTACACTCTATACCCTACACTCTATAACATACACTCTATACACTACACTCTATACCTTACACTCTACACCCTACACTCTACACTCTACATTCTATACCCTACACTCTATACCCTACACTCTCTACTCCACACTCTATACCCTACACTCTATACCCTACACTCTATACCCTACACTCTACACCCTACACTCTACACTCTATAGCCTACACTCTATACCCTACACTCTATACCCTACACTCTATACCCTACACTCTATACCCTACACTCTATACACTACACTCTACATTTTATACCCTACACTCTATACCATACACTCTATACCCTACACTCTACAACCTGCACTCTATACCCAACACTCTATACCCTACACTCTACACTGTATACCCTACACTCTATACCCTACACTCTACACTCTATACCCTACACTCTATACCCTACACTCTACACTTTATACCCTACACTCTATACCATACACTCTATACCCTACACTCCATACCCTACACTCTACACTTTATACCCCACACTCTATACCATACACTCTATACCCTACACTCTACACTTTATACCCTACACTCTATACCCTACACTCTATACCCTACACTCTACACTCTATACCCTACACTCTATACCCTACACTCTAATCCCTACACTCTAATCCCTACACTCTACACTCTATACCCTACACTCTATACCCTACACTCTATACCCTACACTCTACACCCTACACTCTACACCCTACACTCTAATCCCTACACTCTAATCCCTACACCCTACACTCTATACCCTACACTCTATACCCTACACTCTATACCCTACACTCTACACCCTACACTCTATACCCTACACTCTATACCCTACACTCTATACCCTACACCCTACACTCTACACCCTACACTCTACACTCTATACCCTACACTCTATACCCTACACTCTACACTCTATACCCTACACCCTGCACTCTGTACCCTACACTCTACACTCTTTACCCTACACTCTATACCCTACACTCTATACCCTACACTCTATACCCTACACTCTACACTCTATACCTTACACTCTATACCATACACTCTATACCCTACACTCTAAACTCTATACCCTACACTCTACACTCTATACCCTATACTCTATAACATACACTCTATACCCTACACTCTATACCCTACACTCTATACCATACACTCTACACCCTACACTCTATACCATACACTCTACACCATACACTCTATAGCATACACTCTATACCCTACACTATACACTCTATACCCTACACTCTATACCCTACACTATACACTCTATACCCTACACTCTACACTTTATACCCTACACTCTATACCCTACACTCTATACCCTACACTCTATACCCTACAATCTACAACCTGCACTCTATACCCTACACTCTATACCCTACACTCTACAACCTACACTCTATACCCTACACTCTATACCCTACACTCTACACTGTATACCATACACTCTATGCCCCACACTCTATACCCTAAACTCTACACTCTATACCCTACACTCTACACCCTAAGCTCTATACCATACACTCTATACCCTACACTCTACACTCTATACCCTACACTCTATACCCTACACTCTATACCCTACACCCTACGCTCTATAAGCTACACTCTATACCCTACACTCTATACCCTACACTCTATAACCTACACTCTATACCCTACACTCTATACCCTACACTCTATACCCTACACTCTATACCCTACACTCTACACTCTATACCCTACACTCTATACCCTACACTCTATACCCTACACTCTATACCCTACACTCTACACTCTATACCATACACTCTATACCATACACTATATACACTACACTCTATACCCTAAACTCTACACTCTATACCCTACACTCTATAACATACACTCTATACACTACACTCTATATCTTACACTCTACACCCTACACTCTACACTCTACATTCTATACCCTACACTCTATACCCTACACTCTCTACTCCACACTCTATACCCTACACTCTATACCCTACACTCTATACCCTACACTCTACACCCTACACTTTACACTCTATAGCCTACACTCTATACCCTACACTCTATACCCTACACTCTATACCCTACACTCTATACCCTACACTCTATACACTACACTCTACATTTTATACCCTACACTCTATACCATACACTCTATACCCTACACTCTACAACCTGCACTCTATACCCTACACTCTATACCCTACACTCTACACTCTATACCCTACACTCTATACCCTACACTCTATACCCTACACTCTACACTCTATACCCTACACTCTATACCCTACACTCTACACTTTATACCCTACACTCTATACCATACACTCTATACCCTACACTCCATACCCTACACTCTACACTTTATACCCCACACTCTATACCATACACTCTATACCCTACACTCTACACCTTACACTCTATACCCTACATTCTATCCCCTACACTCTACACTCTATACCCTACAGTCTACACTCTACTCTATACCCTACACTCTATACCCTACACTCTACACTCTATACCCTACACTCTACACTCTACACCCTACACTCTATACCCTACACTCTATACCCTACACTCTATACCCTACACTCTAATCCCTACATTCTATACCCTACACTCTATACCATACACTCTACACCCTACACCCTACACTCTACACCCTACACTCTATACCCTATACCCTACACTCTATACCCTACACTCTATACCCTACACTCTATACCCTACACTATACACTCGATACCCTACACTCTACGCTTTATACCCTACACTCTATACCCTACACTCTATACCCTACACTCTACACCCTACACTCTAATGCCTACACTCTAATCCCTACACCCTACACTCTATACCCTACACTCTATACCCTACACTCTACACCCTACACTCTACACTCTACACCCTACACTCTATACCCTACACTCTATACCCTACACCCTACACTCTACACCCTACACTCTATACCCTACACTCTACACCTTACACTCTATACCCTACACTCTACACCCTGCAATCTGTACCCTACACTCTACACTCTTTACCCTACACTCTATACCCTACACTCTATACCCTACACTCTATACCCTACACTCTATACCCTACACTCTACACCTTACACTCTATACCCTACACTCTATACCCTACACTCTAAACTCTATACCCTACACTCTACACTCTACACTCTATACCCTACACTCTATAACATACACTCTATACCCTACACTCTATACCCTACACTCTATACCCTACACTCTATACCATACACTCTATACCCCTACACTCTACACCCTACACTCTATAGAGTACACTCTATACCCTACACTCTAAACCCTACACTCTATACCCTACACTCTATACCCTACACTCTATACCCTACACACTACACTCTATACCCTACACTCTACAACATACACTCTATACACTACACTCTATACCTTACACTCTATACCCTACACTTTACATTCTACACCCTACACTCTACACTCTATTCCCTACACTCTATACCCTACACTCTATACCCTACACTCTATACCCTACACTCTATACCCTACACTCTACACTCTATACCCTACACTCTATACCCTACACTCTAATCCCTACACTCTAATCCCTACACTCTACACTCTATACCCTACACTCTATACCCTACACTCTATACCCTACACTCTACACCCTACACTCTACACCCTACACTCTAATCCCTACACTCTAATCCCTACACCCTACACTCTATACCCTACACTCTATACCCTACACTCTATACCCTACACTCTAAACCCTACACTCTATACCCTACACTCTATATCCTACACTCTATACCCTACACCCTACACTCTACACCCTACACTCTACACTCTATACCCTACACTCTATACCCTACACTCTACCCTCTATACCCTACACCCTGCACTCTGTACCCTACACTCTACACTCTTTACCCTACACTCTATACCCTACACTCTATACCCTACACTCTATACCCTACACTCTACACTCTATACCTTACACTCTATACCCTACACTCTATACCCTACACTCTAAACTCTATACCCTACACTCTACACTCTATACCCTATACTCTATAACATACACTCTATACCCTACACTCTATACCATACACTCTACACCCTACACTCTATACCATACACTCTACACCATACACTCTATAGCATACACTCTATACCCTACACTATACACTCTATACCCTACACTCTATACCCTACACTATACACTCTATACCCTACACTCTACACTTTATACCCTACACTCTATACCCTACACTCTATACCCTACACTCTACAACCTGCACTCTATACCCTACACTCTATACCCTACACTCTACATTCTATAACCTACACTCTATACCCTACACTCTATACCCTACACTCTACACTGTATACCATACACTCTATGCCCCACACTCTATACCCTAAACTCTACACTCTATACCCTACACTCTACACCCTAAGCTCTATACCATACACTCTATACCCTACACTCTACACTCTATACCCTACACTCTATACCCTACACTCTATACCCTACACCCTACGCTCTATAAGCTACACTCTATACCCTACACTCTATACCCTACACTCTATAACCTACACTCTATACCCTACACTCTATACCCTACACTCTATACCCTACACTCTATACCCTACACTCTATACCCTACACTCTATACCCTACACTCTACACTCTATACCATACACTCTATACCATACACTATATACACTACACTCTATACCCTAAACTCCACACTCTATACCCTACACTCTATAACATACACTCTATACACTACACTCTATACCTTACACTCTACACCCTACACTCTACACTCTACATTCTATACCCTACACTCTATACCCTACACTCTCTACTCCACACTCTATACCCTACACTCTATACCCTACACTCTATACCCTACACTCTACACCCTACACTCTACACTCTATAGCCTACACTCTATGCCCTACACTCTATACCCTACACTCTATACCCTACACTCTATACCCTACACTCTATACACTACACTCTACATTTTATACCCTACACTCTATACCATACACTCTATACCCTACACTCTACAACCGGCACTCTATACCCTACACTCTATACCCTACACTCTACACTCTATACCCTACACTCTATACCCTACACTCTATACCCTACACTCTACACTCTATACCCTACACTCTATACCCTACACTCTACACTTTATACCCTACACTCTATACCATACACTCTATACCCTACACTCCATACCCTACACTCTACACTTTATACCCCACACTCTATAACATACACTCTATACCCTACACTCTACACCTTACACTCTATACCCTACATTCTATCCCCTACACTCTACACTCTATACCCTACAGTCTACACTCTACTCTATACCCTACACTCTATACCCTACACTCTACACTCTATACCCTACACTCTACACTCTACACCCTACACTCTATACCCTACACTCTATACCCTACACTCTATACCCTACACTCTAATCCCTACATTCTATACCCTACACTCTATACCATACACTCTACACCCTACACCCTACACTCTACACCCTACACTCTATACCCTATACCCTACACTCTATACCCTACACTCTATACCCTACACTCTATACCCTACACTATACACTCGATCCCCTTTACTCTACGCTTTATACCCTACACTCTATACCCTACACTCTATACCCTACACTCTACACCCTACACTCTACAACCTACACTCTAATGCCCACACTCTAATCCCTACACCCTACACTCTATACCCTACACTCTATACCCTACACTCTACACCCTACACTCTACACTCTACACCCTACACTCTATACCCTACACCCTACACCCTACACTCTATACCCTACACTCTACACCCTACACTCTATACCCTACACTCTACACCCTGCAATCTGTACCCTACACTCTACACTCTTTACCCTACACTCTATACCCTACACTCTATACCCTACACTCTATACCCTACACTCTATACCCTACACTCTACACTCTATACCTTACACTCTATACCCTACACTCTATACCCTACACTCTAAACTCTATACCCTACACTCTACACTCTACACTCTATACCCTACACTCTATAACATACACTCTATACCCTACACTCTATACCCTACACTCTATACCCTACACTCTATACCATACACTCTATACTCCTACACTCTACACCCTACACTCTATAGAGTACACTCTATACCCTACACTCTAAACCCTACACTCTAATCCCTACACTCTACACTCTATACCATACACTCTATACCCTACACTCTATACCCTACACTCTATACCATACACTCTATACCATACACTCTATACCCTACACTCTATACCCTACACTCTATACCCTACACTCTACACCCTACACTCTACACCTTACACTCAATACCCTACACTCTACACCCTACACTCTAAACTCTATCCCCTAAACTCTACACCCTATACCCTACACTCTATACCCTACACTCTATACCCTACACTCTATACCATACACTCTATACCATACACTCTACACCCTACACTCTACACCCTACACTCTATACCCTACACTCTATACCCTACACTCTACACTTTATACCCTACACTCTATACCCTACACTCTATACCCTGCACTCTACACCCTGCACTCTACACCCTGCACTCTACACCCAACACTCTATACCCTACACTCTACAACCTACACTCTACATCCTACACTCTACACTCTATACCCTACACTCTATAGCCTACACTCTATACCCTACACTCTATACCCTACACTCTATATCCTACACTCTACACTCTATACCCTACACTCTATACCATACACTCTATACCCTACACTCTATACCATACACTCTATACCATACACTCTATACCATACACTCTATACCCTACACTCTATACCATACACTCTAAACTCTATACCTTACACTCTATACCCTACACTCTATACCCTACACTCTACACTCTATACCTTACACTCTATACCCTACACTCTAAACTCTATACCCTACACTCTACACTCTACACTCTATACCCTACACTCTATACCATACACTCTATACCCTACACTCTATACCCTACACTCTATACCCTACACTCTACACCCTACACTCTATATCCTACATTCTATACCCTACACTCTATACCCTACACTCTAAACTCTATACCCTACACTCTACACTCTACACTCTATACCCTACACTCTATAACATGCACTCTATACCCTACACTCTATACCCTACACTCTATACCCTACACTCTATACCCTACACTCTACACTCTATACCCTACACTCTATACCATACACTCTATACCCTACACTATACACTCTATACCCTACACTCTACACTTTATACCTTACTCTCTATACCCTACACTCTATACCCTACACTCTACAATGTGCACTCTATACCCTACACTCTATACCCTACACCCTACACTCTATACCCTACACTCTATACCCTACACTCTATACCCTACACTCTATGCCCTACACTCTACACTCTATACCTACACTCTATAACATACACTCTATACACTACACTCTATACCTTACACTCTATACCCTACACTTTACATTCTACACCCTACACTCTACACTCTATTCCCTACACTCTATACCCTACACTCTATACCCTACACTCTATACCCTACACTCTATACCCTACACTCTACACTCTATACCCTACACTCTATACCCTACACTCTAATCCCTACACTCTAATCCCTACACTCTACACTCTATACCCTACACTCTATACCCTACACTCTATACCCTACACTCTACACCCTACACTCTACACCCTACACTCTAATCCCTACACTCTAATCCCTACACCCTACACTCTATACCCTACACTCTATACCCTACACTCTATACCCTACACTCTATACCCTACACTCTACACCCTACACTCTATACCCTACACTCTTTACCCTACACTCTATACCCTACACCCTACACTCTACACCCTACACTCTACACTCTATACCCTACACTTTATACCCTACACTCTACACTCTATACCCTACACCCTGCACTCTGTACCCTACACTCTACACTCTTTACCCTACACTCTATACTCTACACTCTATACCATACACTCTATACCCTACACTCTACACTCTATACCTTACACTCTATACCCTACACTCTATACCCTACACTCTAAACTCTATACCCTACACTCTACACTCTATACCCTATACTCTATAACATACACTCTATACCCTACACTCTATACCCTACACTCTATACCATACACTCTACACCCTACACTCTATACCATACACTCTACACCATACACTCTATAGCATACACTCTATACCCTACACTATACACTCTATACCCTACACTCTATACCCTACACTCTAAACTCTATACCCTACACTCTACACTCTATACCCTATACTCTATAACATACACTCTATACCCTACACTCTATACCCTACACTCTATACCATACACTCTATACCCTACACTCTACACCCTACACTCTATAGCCTACACTCTATACCCTACACTCTACACTCTATACCTTACACTCTATACCCTACACTCTATACCCTACACTCTAAACTCTATACCCTACACTCTACACTCTATACCCTATACTCTATAACATACACTCTATACCCTACACTCTATACCCTACACTCTATACCATACACTCTACACCCTACACTCTATACCATACACTCTACACCATACACTCTATAGCATACACTCTATACCCTACACTATACACTCTATACCCTACACTCTATACCCTACACTCTAAACTCTATACCCTACACTCTACACTCTATACCCTATACTCTATAACATACACTCTATACCCTACACTCTATACCCTACACTCTATACCATACACTCTACACCCTACACTCTATACCATACACTTTACACCATACACTCTATAGCATACACTCTATACCCTACACTATACACTCTATACCCTACACTCTATACCCTACACTATACACTCTATACCCTACACTCTACACTTTATACCCTACACTCTATACCCTACACTCTATACCCTACACTCTACACTCTATACCCTACACTCTATACCCTACACTCTAATCCCTACACTCTAATCCCTACACTCTACACTCTATACCCTACACTCTATACCCTACACTCTATACCCTACACTCTACACCCTACACTCTACACCCTACACTCTAATCCCTACACTCTAATCCCTACACCCTACACTCTATACCCTACACTCTATACCCTACACTCTATACCCTACACTCTACACCCTACACTCTATACCCTACACTCTATACCCTACACCCTACACTCTACACCCTACACTCTACACTCTATACCCTACACTCTATACCCTACACTCTACACTCTATACCCTACACCCTGCACTCTGTACCCTACACTCTACACTCTTTACCCTACTCTCTATACCCTACACTCTATACCCTACACTCTATACCCTACACTCTACACTCTATACCTTACACTCTATACCCTACACTCTATACCCTACACTCTATACCCTACAATCTATACCCTACACTCTATACCCTACACTCTTCACTCTATACCCTACACTCTATACCATACACTCTACACCATGCACTCTATAGCATACACTCTATACCCTACACTCTACACTCTATACCCTACACTCTATACCCTACACTCTATACCCTACACTATACACTCTATACCCTACACTCTACACTTTATACCTTACTCTCTATACCCTACACTCTATACCCTACACTCTACAACGTGCACTCTATACCCTATACTCTATACCCTACACCCTACACTCTATACCCTACACTCTATACCCTACACTCTATACCCTACACTCTACACTCTATACCCTACACTCTATACCCTACACTCTAATCCCTACACTCTAATCCCTACACTCTACACTCTATACCCTACACTCTATACCCTACACTCTATACCCTACACTCTACACCCTACACTCTACACCCTACACTCTAATCCCTACACTCTAATCCCTACACCCTACACTCTATACCCTACACTCTATACCCTACACTCTATACCCTACACTCTACACCCTACACTCTATACCCTACACTCTATACCCTACACTCTATACCCTACACCCTACACTCTACACCCTACACTCTACACTCTATACCCTACAATCTATACCCTACACCCTACACTCTACACCCTACACTCTACACTCTATACCCTACAATCTATACCCTACACTCTACACTCTATACCCTACACCCTGCACTCTGTACCCTACACTCTACACTCTTTACCCTACACTCTATACCCTACACTCTATACCCTACACTCTATACCCTACACTCTACACTCTATACCTTACACTCTATACCCTACACTCTATACCCTACACTCTAAACTCTATACCCTACACTCTACACTCTATACCCTATACTCTATAACATACACTCTATACCCTACACTCTATACCATACACTCTACACCCTACACTCTATACCATACACTCTACACCATACACTCTATAGCATACACTCTATACCCTACACTATACACTCTATACCCTACACTCTATACCCTACACTATACACTCTATACCCTACACTCTACACTTTATACCCTACACTCTATACCCTACACTCTATACCCTACACTCTACAACCTGCACTCTATACCCTACACTCTATACCCTACACTCTACATTCTATAACCTACACTCTATACCCTACACTCTATACCCTACACTCTACACTGTATACCATACACTCTATGCCCCACACTCTATACCCTAAACTCTACACTCTATACCCTACACTCTACACCCTAAGCTCTATACCATACACTCTATACCCTACACTCTACACTCTATACCCTACACTCTATACCCTACACTCTATACCCTACACCCTACGCTCTATAAGCTACACTCTATACCCTACACTCTATACCCTACACTCTATACCCTACACTCTATACCCTACACTCTATACCCTACACTCTATACCCTACACTCTACACTCTATACCATACACTCTATACCATACACTATATACACTACACTCTATACCCTAAACTCCACACTCTATACCCTACACTCTATAACATACACTCTATACACTACACTCTATACCTTACACTCTACACCCTACACTCTACACTCTACATTCTATACCCTACACTCTATACCCTACACTCTCTACTCCACACTCTATACCCTACACTCTATACCCTACACTCTATACCCTACACTCTACACCCTACACTCTACACTCTATAGCCTACACTCTATGCCCTACACTCTATACCCTACACTCTATACCCTACACTCTATACCCTACACTCTATACACTACACTCTACATTTTATACCCTACACTCTATACCATACACTCTATACCCTACACTCTACAACCTGCACTCTATACCCTACACTCTATACCCTACACTCTACACTCTATACCCTACACTCTATACCCTACACTCTATACCCTACACTCTACACTCTATACCCTACACTCTATACCCTACACTCTACACTTTATACCCTACACTCTATACCATACACTCTATACCCTACACTCCATACCCTACACTCTACACTTTATACCCCACACTCTATACCATACACTCTATACCCTACACTCTACACCTTACACTCTATACCCTACATTCTATCCCCTACACTCTACACTCTATACCCTACAGTCTACACTCTACTCTATACCCTACACTCTATACCCTACACTCTACACTCTATACCCTACACTCTACACTCTACACCCTACACTCTATACCCTACACTCTATACCCTACACTCTATACCCTACACTCTAATCCCTACATTCTATACCCTACACTCTATACCATACACTCTACACCCTACACCCTACACTCTACACCCTACACTCTATACCCTATACCCTACACTCTATACCCTACACTCTATACCCTACACTCTATACCCTACACTATACACTCGATCCCCTTTACTCTACGCTTTATACCCTACACTCTATACCCTACACTCTATACCCTACACTCTACACCCTACACTCTACAACCTACACTCTAATGCCTACACTCTAATCCCTACACCCTACACTCTATACCCTACACTCTATACCCTACACTCTACACCCTACACTCTACACTCTACACCCTACACTCTATACCCTACACTCTATACCCTACACCCTACACCCTACACTCTATACCCTACACTCTACACCCTACACTCTATACCCTACACTCTACACCCTGCAATCTGTACCCTACACTCTACACTCTTTACCCTACACTCTATACCCTACACTCTATACCCTACACTCTATACCCTACACTCTATACCCTACACTCTACACTCTATACCTTACACTCTATACCCTACACTCTATACCCTACACTCTAAACTCTATACCCTACACTCTACACTCTACACTCTATACCCTACACTCTATAACATACACTCTATACCCTACACTCTATACCCTACACTCTATACCCTACACTCTATACCATACACTCTATACTCCTACACTCTACACCCTACACTCTATAGAGTACACTCTATACCCTACACTCTAAACCCTACACTCTAATCCCTACACTCTACACTCTATACCATACACTCTATACCCTACACTCTATACCCTACACTCTATACCATACACTCTATACCATACACTCTATACCCTACACTCTATACCCTACACTCTATACCCTACACTCTACACCCTACACTCTACACCTTACACTCAATACCCTACACTCTACACCCTACACTCTAAACTCTATCCCCTAAACTCTACACCCTATACCCTACACTCTATACCCTACACTCTATACCCTACACTCTATACCATACACTCTATACCATACACTCTACACCCTACACTCTACACCCTACACTCTATACCCTACACTCTATACCCTACACTCTACACTTTATACCCTACACTCTATACCCTACACTCTATACCCTGCACTCTACACCCTGCACTCTACACCCTGCACTCTACCCCCAACACTCTATACCCTACACTCTACACCCTACACTCTACATCCTACACTCTACACTCTATACCCTACACTCTATAGCCTACACTCTATATCCTACACTCTATACCCTACACTCTATATCCTACACTCTACACTCTATACCCTACACTCTATACCATACACTCTATACCCTACACTCTATACCATACACTCTATACCATACACTCTATACCATACACTCTATACCCTACACTCTATACCATACACTCTAAACTCTATACCTTACACTCTATACCCTACACTCCATACCCTACACTCTACACTCTATACCTTACACTCTATACCCTACACTCTAAACTCTATACCCTACACTCTACACTCTACACTCTATACCCTACACTCTATACCATACACTCTATACCCTACACTCTATATCCTACACTCTATACCCTACACTCTACACCCTACACTCTATACCCTACATTCTATACCCTACACTCTATACCCTACACTCTAAACTCTATACCCTACACTCTACACTCTACACTCTATACCCTACACTCTATAACATGCACTCTATACCCTACACTCTATACCCTACACTCTATACCCTACACTCTATACCCTACACTCTACACTCTATACCCTACACTCTATACCATACACTCTATACCCTACACTATACACTCTATACCCTACACTCTACACTTTATACCTTACTCTCTATACCCTACACTCTATACCCTACACTCTACAATGTGCACTCTATACCCTACACTCTTTACCCTACACCCTACACTCTATACCCTACACTCTATACCCTACACTCTATACCCTACACTCTATGCCCTACACTCTACACTCTATACCTACACTCTATAACATACACTCTATACACTACACTCTATACCTTACACTCTATACCCTACACTTTACATTCTACACCCTACACTCTACACTCTATTCCCTACACTCTATACCCTACACTCTATACCCTACACTCTATACCCTACACTCTATACCCTACACTCTACACTCTATACCCTACACTCTATACCCTACACTCTAATCCCTACACTCTAATCCCTACACTCTACACTCTATACCCTACACTCTATACCCTACACTCTATACCCTACACTCTACACCCTACACTCTACACCCTACACTCTAATCCCTACACTCTAATCCCTACACCCTACACTCTATACCCTACACTCTATACCCTACACTCTATACCCTACACTCTATACCCTACACTCTACACCCTACACTCTATACCCTACACTCTTTACCCTACACTCTATACCCTACACCCTACACTCTACACCCTACACTCTACACTCTATACCCTACACTCTATACCCTACACTCTACACTCTATACCCTACACCCTGCACTCTGTACCCTACACTCTACACTCTTTACCCTACACTCTATACTCTACACTCTATACCCTACACTCTATACCCTACACTCTACACTCTATACCTTACACTCTATACCCTACACTCTATACCCTACACTCTAAACTCTATACCCTACACTCTACACTCTATACCCTATACTCTATAACATACACTCTATACCCTACACTCTATACCCTACACTCTATACCATACACTCTACACCCTACACTCTATACCATACACTCTACACCATACACTCTATAGCATACACTCTATACCCTACACTATACACTCTATACCCTACACTCTATACCCTACACTCTAAACTCTATACCCTACACTCTACACTCTATACCCTATACTCTATAACATACACTCTATACCCTACACTCTATACCCTACACTCTATACCATACACTCTATACCCTACACTCTACACCCTACACTCTATAGCCTACACTCTATACCCTACACTCTACACTCTATACCTTACACTCTATACCCTACACTCTATACCCTACACTCTAAACTCTATACCCTACACTCTACACTCTATACCCTATACTCTATAGCATACACTCTATACCCTACACTCTATACCCTACACTCTATACCATACACTCTACACCCTACACTCTATACCATACACTCTACACCATACACTCTATAGCATACACTCTATACCCTACACTATACACTCTATACCCTACACTCTATACCCTACACTCTAAACTCTATACCCTACACTCTACACTCTATACCCTATACTCTATAACATACACTCTATACCCTACACTCTATCCCCTACACTCTATACCATACACTCTACACCCTACACTCTATACCATACACTTTACACCATACACTCTATAGCATACACTCTATACCCTACACTATACACTCTATACCCTACACTCTATACCCTACACTATACACTCTATACCCTACACTCTACACTTTATACCCTACACTCTATACCCTACACTCTATACCCTACACTCTACACTCTATACCCTACACTCTATACCCTACACTCTAATCCCTACACTCTAATCCCTACACTCTACACTCTATACCCTACACTCTATACCCTACACTCTATACCCTACACTCTACACCCTACACTCTACACCCTACACTCTAATCCCTACACTCTAATCCCTACACCCTACACTCTATACCCTACACTCTATACCCTACACTCTATACCCTACACTCTACACCCTACACTCTATACCCTACACTCTATACCCTACACCCTACACTCTACACCCTACACTCTACACTCTATACCCTACACTCTATACCCTACACTCTACACTCTATACCCTACACCCTGCACTCTGTACCCTACACTCTACACTCTTTACCCTACTCTCTATACCCTACACTCTATACCCTACACTCTATACCCTACACTCTACACTCTATACCTTACACTCTATACCCTACACTCTATACCCTACACTCTATACCCTACAATCTATACCCTACACTCTATACCCTACACTCTTCACTCTATACCCTACACTCTATACCATACACTCTACACCATGCACTCTATAGCATACACTCTATACCCTACACTCTACACTCTATACCCTACACTCTATACCCTACACTCTATACCCTACACTATACACTCTATACCCTACACTCTACACTTTATACCTTACTCTCTATACCCTACACTCTATACCCTACACTCTACAACGTGCACTCTATACCCTATACTCTATACCCTACACCCTACACTCTATACCCTACACTCTATACCCTACACTCTATACCCTACACTCTACACTCTATACCCTACACTCTATACCCTACACTCTAATCCCTACACTCTAATCCCTACACTCTACACTCTATACCCTACACTCTATACCCTACACTCTATACCCTACACTCTACACCCTACACTCTACACCCTACACTCTAATCCCTACACTCTAATCCCTACACCCTACACTCTATACCCTACACTCTATACCCTACACTCTATACCCTACACTCTACACCCTACACTCTATACCCTACACTCTATACCCTACACTCTATACCCTACACCCTACACTCTACACCCTACACTCTACACTCTATACCCTACAATCTATACCCTACACTCTACACTCTATACCCTACACCCTGCACTCTGAACCCTACACTCTACACTCTTTACCCTACTCTCTATACCCTACACTCTATACCCTACACTCTACACTCTATACCTTACACTCTATACCCTACACTCTATACCCTACACTCTATACCCTACACTCTATACCCTACACTCTATACCCTACACTCTATACCATACACTCTACACCATGCACTCTATAGCATACACTCTATACCCTACACTCTACACTCTATACCCTACACTCTATACCCTACACTCTATACCCTACACTCTACACTCTATACCCTACACCCTGCACTCTGTACCCTACACTCTACACTCTTTACTCTACTCTCTATACCCTACACTCTATACCCTACACTCTACAACGTGCACTCTATACCCTATACTCTATACCCTACACCCTACACTCTATACCCTACACTCTATACCCTACACTCTATACCCTACACTCTATACCCTACACTCTATACCCTACACTCTATGCCCTACACTCTACACTCTATACCCTACACTCTATAACATACACTCTATACACTACACTCTATACCTTACACTCTATACCCTACACTTTACATTCTACACCCTACACTCTACACTCTATTCCCTACACTGTACACTCTATACCCTACACTCTAATCCCTACACTCTACACTCTATACCCTACACTCTATACCCTACACTCTATACCCTACACTCTGTACCCTACACTCTATACCCTACACTCTACACTCTATACCCTACACTGTACACTCTATACCCTACACTCTATACCATACACTCTACACCCTACACTCTACACTCTATACCCTACACTCTATACCCTACACTCTACACTCTATACCCTACACCCTGCACTCTGTACCCTACACTCTACACTCTTTACCCTACACTCTATACCCTACACTCTATACCCTACACTCTATACCCTACACTCTACACTCTATACCTTACACTCTATACCCTACACTCTATACCCTACACTCTAAACTCTATACCCTACACTCTACACTCTATACCCTATACTCTATAACATACACTCTATACCCTACACTCTATACCCTACACTCTATACCATACACTCTACACCCTACACTCTATACCATACACTCTACACCATACACTCTATAGCATACACTCTATACCCTACACTATACACTCTATACCCTACACTCTATACCCTACACTATACACTCTATACCCTACACTCTACACTTTATACCCTACACTCTATACCCTACACTCTATACCCTACACTCTACACTCTATACCCTACTCTCTATACCCTACACTCTAATCCCTACACTCTAATCCCTACACTCTACACTCTATACCCTACACCCTATACCCTACACTCTATACCCTACACTCTACACCCTACACTCTACACCCTACACTCTAATCCCTACACTCTAATCCCTACACCCTACACTCTATACCCTACACTCTATACCCTACACTCTATACCCTACACTCTACACCCTACACTCTATACCCTACACTCTATACCCTACACTCTATACCCTACACCCTACACTCTACACCCTACACTCTACACTCTATACCCTACAATCTATACCCTACACCCTACACTCTACACCCTACACTCTACACTCTATACCCTACAATCTATACCCTACACTCTACACTCTATACCCTACACCCTGCACTCTGTACCCTACACTCTACACTCTTTACCCTACACTCTATACCCTACACTCTATACCCTACACTCTATACCCTACACTCTACACTCTATACCTTACACTCTATACCCTACACTCTATACCCTACACTCTAAACTCTATACCCTACACTCTACACTCTATACCCTATACTCTATAACATACACTCTATACCCTACACTCTATACCATACACTCTACACCCTACACTCTATACCATACACTCTACACCATACACTCTATAGCATACACTCTATACCCTACACTATACACTCTATACCCTACACTCTATACCCTACACTATACACTCTATACCCTACACTCTACACTTTATACCCTACACTCTATACCCTACACTCTATACCCTACACTCTACAACCTGCACTCTATACCCTACACTCTATACCCTACACTCTACATTCTATAACCTACACTCTATACCCTACACTCTATACCCTACACTCTACACTGTATACCATACACTCTATGCCCCACACTCTATACCCTAAACTCTACACTCTATACCCTACACTCTACACCCTAAGCTCTATACCATACACTCTATACCCTACACTCTACACTCTATACCCTACACTCTATACCCTACACTCTATACCCTACACCCTACGCTCTATAAGCTACACTCTATACCCTACACTCTATACCCTACACTCTATACCCTACACTCTATACCCTACACTCTATACCCTACACTCTATACCCTACACTCTACACTCTATACCATACACTCTATACCATACACTATATACACTACACTCTATACCCTAAACTCCACACTCTATACCCTACACTCTATAACATACACTCTATACACTACACTCTATACCTTACACTCTACACCCTACACTCTACACTCTACATTCTATACCCTACACTCTATACCCTACACTCTCTACTCCACACTCTATACCCTACACTCTATACCCTACACTCTATACCCTACACTCTACACCCTACACTCTACACTCTATAGCCTACACTCTATGCCCTACACTCTATACCCTACACTCTATACCCTACACTCTATACCCTACACTCTATACACTACACTCTACATTTTATACCCTACACTCTATACCATACACTCTATACCCTACACTCTACAACCTGCACTCTATACCCTACACTCTATACCCTACACTCTACACTCTATACCCTACACTCTATACCCTACACTCTATACCCTACACTCTACACTCTATACCCTACACTCTATACCCTACACTCTACACTTTATACCCTACACTCTATACCATACACTCTATACCCTACACTCCATACCCTACACTCTACACTTTATACCCCACACTCTATACCATACACTCTATACCCTACACTCTACACCTTACACTCTATACCCTACATTCTATCCCCTACACTCTACACTCTATACCCTACAGTCTACACTCTACTCTATACCCTACACTCTATACCCTACACTCTACACTCTATACCCTACACTCTACACTCTACACCCTACACTCTATACCCTACACTCTATACCCTACACTCTATACCCTACACTCTAATCCCTACATTCTATACCCTACACTCTATACCATACACTCTACACCCTACACCCTACACTCTACACCCTACACTCTATACCCTATACCCTACACTCTATACCCTACACTCTATACCCTACACTCTATACCCTACACTATACACTCGATCCCCTTTACTCTACGCTTTATACCCTACACTCTATACCCTACACTCTATACCCTACACTCTACACCCTACACTCTACAACCTACACTCTAATGCCTACACTCTAATCCCTACACCCTACACTCTATACCCTACACTCTATACCCTACACTCTACACCCTACACTCTACACTCTACACCCTACACTCTATACCCTACACTCTATACCCTACACCCTACACCCTACACTCTATACCCTACACTCTACACCCTACACTCTATACCCTACACTCTACACCCTGCAATCTGTACCCTACACTCTACACTCTTTACCCTACACTCTATACCCTACACTCTATACCCTACACTCTATACCCTACACTCTATACCCTACACTCTACACTCTATACCTTACACTCTATACCCTACACTCTATACCCTACACTCTAAACTCTATACCCTACACTCTACACTCTACACTCTATACCCTACACTCTATAACATACACTCTATACCCTACACTCTATACCCTACACTCTATACCCTACACTCTATACCATACACTCTATACTCCTACACTCTACACCCTACACTCTATAGAGTACACTCTATACCCTACACTCTAAACCCTACACTCTAATCCCTACACTCTACACTCTATACCATACACTCTATACCCTACACTCTATACCCTACACTCTATACCATACACTCTATACCATACACTCTATACCCTACACTCTATACCCTACACTCTATACCCTACACTCTACACCCTACACTCTACACCTTACACTCAATACCCTACACTCTACACCCTACACTCTAAACTCTATCCCCTAAACTCTACACCCTATACCCTACACTCTATACCCTACACTCTATACCCTACACTCTATACCATACACTCTATACCATACACTCTACACCCTACACTCTACACCCTACACTCTATACCCTACACTCTATACCCTACACTCTACACTTTATACCCTACACTCTATACCCTACACTCTATACCCTGCACTCTACACCCTGCACTCTACACCCTGCACTCTACCCCCAACACTCTATACCCTACACTCTACACCCTACACTCTACATCCTACACTCTACACTCTATACCCTACACTCTATAGCCTACACTCTATATCCTACACTCTATACCCTACACTCTATATCCTACACTCTACACTCTATACCCTACACTCTATACCATACACTCTATACCCTACACTCTATACCATACACTCTATACCATACACTCTATACCATACACTCTATACCCTACACTCTATACCATACACTCTAAACTCTATACCTTACACTCTATACCCTACACTCCATACCCTACACTCTACACTCTATACCTTACACTCTATACCCTACACTCTAAACTCTATACCCTACACTCTACACTCTACACTCTATACCCTACACTCTATACCATACACTCTATACCCTACACTCTATATCCTACACTCTATACCCTACACTCTACACCCTACACTCTATACCCTACATTCTATACCCTACACTCTATACCCTACACTCTAAACTCTATACCCTACACTCTACACTCTACACTCTATACCCTACACTCTATAACATGCACTCTATACCCTACACTCTATACCCTACACTCTATACCCTACACTCTATACCCTACACTCTACACTCTATACCCTACACTCTATACCATACACTCTATACCCTACACTATACACTCTATACCCTACACTCTACACTTTATACCTTACTCTCTATACCCTACACTCTATACCCTACACTCTACAATGTGCACTCTATACCCTACACTCTTTACCCTACACCCTACACTCTATACCCTACACTCTATACCCTACACTCTATACCCTACACTCTATGCCCTACACTCTACACTCTATACCTACACTCTATAACATACACTCTATACACTACACTCTATACCTTACACTCTATACCCTACACTTTACATTCTACACCCTACACTCTACACTCTATTCCCTACACTCTATACCCTACACTCTATACCCTACACTCTATACCCTACACTCTATACCCTACACTCTACACTCTATACCCTACACTCTATACCCTACACTCTAATCCCTACACTCTAATCCCTACACTCTACACTCTATACCCTACACTCTATACCCTACACTCTATACCCTACACTCTACACCCTACACTCTACACCCTACACTCTAATCCCTACACTCTAATCCCTACACCCTACACTCTATACCCTACACTCTATACCCTACACTCTATACCCTACACTCTATACCCTACACTCTACACCCTACACTCTATACCCTACACTCTTTACCCTACACTCTATACCCTACACCCTACACTCTACACCCTACACTCTACACTCTATACCCTACACTCTATACCCTACACTCTACACTCTATACCCTACACCCTGCACTCTGTACCCTACACTCTACACTCTTTACCCTACACTCTATACTCTACACTCTATACCCTACACTCTATACCCTACACTCTACACTCTATACCTTACACTCTATACCCTACACTCTATACCCTACACTCTAAACTCTATACCCTACACTCTACACTCTATACCCTATACTCTATAACATACACTCTATACCCTACACTCTATACCCTACACTCTATACCATACACTCTACACCCTACACTCTATACCATACACTCTACACCATACACTCTATAGCATACACTCTATACCCTACACTATACACTCTATACCCTACACTCTATACCCTACACTCTAAACTCTATACCCTACACTCTACACTCTATACCCTATACTCTATAACATACACTCTATACCCTACACTCTATACCCTACACTCTATACCATACACTCTATACCCTACACTCTACACCCTACACTCTATAGCCTACACTCTATACCCTACACTCTACACTCTATACCTTACACTCTATACCCTACACTCTATACCCTACACTCTAAACTCTATACCCTACACTCTACACTCTATACCCTATACTCTATAGCATACACTCTATACCCTACACTCTATACCCTACACTCTATACCATACACTCTACACCCTACACTCTATACCATACACTCTACACCATACACTCTATAGCATACACTCTATACCCTACACTATACACTCTATACCCTACACTCTATACCCTACACTCTAAACTCTATACCCTACACTCTACACTCTATACCCTATACTCTATAACATACACTCTATACCCTACACTCTATCCCCTACACTCTATACCATACACTCTACACCCTACACTCTATACCATACACTTTACACCATACACTCTATAGCATACACTCTATACCCTACACTATACACTCTATACCCTACACTCTATACCCTACACTATACACTCTATACCCTACACTCTACACTTTATACCCTACACTCTATACCCTACACTCTATACCCTACACTCTACACTCTATACCCTACACTCTATACCCTACACTCTAATCCCTACACTCTAATCCCTACACTCTACACTCTATACCCTACACTCTATACCCTACACTCTATACCCTACACTCTACACCCTACACTCTACACCCTACACTCTAATCCCTACACTCTAATCCCTACACCCTACACTCTATACCCTACACTCTATACCCTACACTCTATACCCTACACTCTACACCCTACACTCTATACCCTACACTCTATACCCTACACCCTACACTCTACACCCTACACTCTACACTCTATACCCTACACTCTATACCCTACACTCTACACTCTATACCCTACACCCTGCACTCTGTACCCTACACTCTACA
Source organism: Ranitomeya imitator (assembly GCF_032444005.1). Lineage (NCBI taxonomy): Eukaryota > Metazoa > Chordata > Amphibia > Anura > Dendrobatidae > Ranitomeya > Ranitomeya imitator. The sequence goes on from NC_091284.1 coordinate 297,841,772, forward strand.
CTCTTTACCCTACTCTCTATACCCTACACTCTATACCCTACACTCTATACCCTACACTCTACACTCTATACCTTACACTCTATACCCTACACTCTATACCCTACACTCTATACCCTACAATCTATACCCTACACTCTATACCCTACACTCTTCACTCTATACCCTACACTCTATACCATACACTCTACACCATGCACTCTATAGCATACACTCTATACCCTACACTCTACACTCTATACCCTACACTCTATACCCTACACTCTATACCCTACACTATACACTCTATACCCTACACTCTACACTTTATACCTTACTCTCTATACCCTACACTCTATACCCTACACTCTACAACGTGCACTCTATACCCTATACTCTATACCCTACACCCTACACTCTATACCCTACACTCTATACCCTACACTCTATACCCTACACTCTACACTCTATACCCTACACTCTATACCCTACACTCTAATCCCTACACTCTAATCCCTACACTCCACACTCTATACCCTACACTCTATACCCTACACTCTATACCCTACACTCTACACCCTACACTCTACACCCTACACTCTAATCCCTACACTCTAATCCCTACACCCTACACTCTATACCCTACACTCTATACCCTACACTCTATACCCTACACTCTACACCCTACACTCTATACCCTACACTCTATACCCTACACTCTATACCCTACACCCTACACTCTACACCCTACACTCTACACTCTATACCCTACAATCTATACCCTACACTCTACACTCTATACCCTACACCCTGCACTCTGAACCCTACACTCTACACTCTTTACCCTACTCTCTATACCCTACACTCTATACCCTACACTCTACACTCTATACCTTACACTCTATACCCTACACTCTATACCCTACACTCTATACCCTACACTCTATACCCTACACTCTATACCCTACACTCTATACCATACACTCTACACCATGCACTCTATAGCATACACTCTATACCCTACACTCTACACTCTATACCCTACACTCTATACCCTACACTCTATACCCTACACTCTACACTCTATACCCTACACCCTGCACTCTGTACCCTACACTCTACACTCTTTACTCTACTCTCTATACCCTACACTCTATACCCTACACTCTACAACGTGCACTCTATACCCTATACTCTATACCCTACACCCTACACTCTATACCCTACACTCTATACCCTACACTCTATACCCTACACTCTATACCCTACACTCTATACCCTACACTCTATGCCCTACACTCTACACTCTATACCCTACACTCTATAACATACACTCTATACACTACACTCTATACCTTACACTCTATACCCTACACTTTACATTCTACACCCTACACTCTACACTCTATTCCCTACACTGTACACTCTATACCCTACACTCTAATCCCTACACTCTACACTCTATACCCTACACTCTATACCCTACACTCTATACCCTACACTCTGTACCCTACACTCTATACCCTACACTCTACACTCTATACCCTACACTGTACACTCTATACCCTACACTCTATACCATACACTCTACACCCTACACTCTACACTCTATACCCTACACTCTATACCCTACACTCTACACTCTATACCCTACACCCTGCACTCTGTACCCTACACTCTACACTCTTTACCCTACACTCTATACCCTACACTCTATACCCTACACTCTATACCCTACACTCTACACTCTATACCTTACACTCTATACCCTACACTCTATACCCTACACTCTAAACTCTATACCCTACACTCTACACTCTATACCCTATACTCTATAACATACACTCTATACCCTACACTCTATACCCTACACTCTATACCATACACTCTACACCCTACACTCTATACCATACACTCTACACCATACACTCTATAGCATACACTCTATACCCTACACTATACACTCTATACCCTACACTCTATACCCTACACTATACACTCTATACCCTACACTCTACACTTTATACCCTACACTCTATACCCTACACTCTATACCCTACACTCTACACTCTATACCCTACTCTCTATACCCTACACTCTAATCCCTACACTCTAATCCCTACACTCTACACTCTATACCCTACACCCTATACCCTACACTCTATACCCTACACTCTACACCCTACACTCTACACCCTACACTCTAATCCCTACACTCTAATCCCTACACCCTACACTCTATACCCTACACTCTATACCCTACACTCTATACCCTACACTCTACACCCTACACTCTATACCCTACACTCTATACCCTACACTCTATACCCTACACCCTACACTCTACACCCTACACTCTACACTCTATACCCTACACTCTATACCCTACACTCTACACTCTATACCCTACACCCTGCACTCTGTACCCTACACTCTACACCCTTTACCCTACTCTCTATTCCCTACACTCTATACCCTACACTCTATACCCTACACTCTACACTCTATACCTTACACTCTATGCCCTACACTCTATACCCTACACTCTAAACTCTATACCCTACACTCTACACTCTATACCCTATACTCTATAACATACACTCTATACCCTACACTCTATACCCTACACTCTATACCATACACTCTACACCCTACACTCTATACCATACACTCTACACCATACACTCTATAGCATACACTCTATACCCTACACTATACACTCTATACCCTACACTCTATACCCTACACTATACACTCTATACCCTACACTCTACACTTTATACCCTACACTCTATACCCTACACTCTATACCCTACACTCTACAACATGCACTCTATACCCTACACTCTATACCCTACACTCTACACTCTATAACCTACACTCTATACCCTACACTCTATACCCTACACTCTACACTGTATACCATACACTCTATGCCCCACACTCTATACCCTAAACTCTACACTCTATACCCTACACTCTACACCCTAAGCTCTATACCATACACTCTATACCCTACACTCTACACTCTATACCCTACACTCTATACCCTACACTCTATACCCTACACCCTACGCTCTATAAGCTACACTCTATACCCTACACTCTATAACCTACACTCTATAACCTACACTCTATACCCTACACTCTATACCCTACACTCTATACCCTACACTCTATACCCTACACTCTACACTCTATACCCTACACTCTATACCCTACACTCTATACCCTACACTCTACACTCTATACCATACACTCTATACCATACACTATATACACTACACTCTATACCCTAAACTCTACACTCTATACCCTACACTCTATAACATACACTCTATACACTACACTCTATACCTTACACTCTACACCCTACACTCTACACTCTACATTCTATACCCTACACTCTATACCCTACACTCTCTACTCCACACTCTATACCCTACACTCTATACCCTACACTCTATACCCTACACTCTACACCCTACACTCTACACTCTATAGCCTACACTCTATACCCTACACTCTATACCCTACACTCTATACCCTACACTCTATACACTACACTCTACATTTTATACCCTACACTCTATACCATACACTCTATACCCTACACTCTACAACCTGCACTCTATACCCTACACTCTATACCCTACACTCTACACTCTATACCCTACACTCTATACCCTACACTCTATACCCTACACTCTACACTCTATACCCTACACTCTATACCCTACACTCTACACTTTATACCCTACACTCTATACCATACACTCTATACCCTACACTCCATACCCTACACTCTACACTTTATACCCCACACTCTATACCATACACTCTATACCCTACACTCTACACCTTACACTCTATACCCTACATTCTATCCCCTACACTCTACACTCTATACCCTACAGTCTACACTCTACTCTATACCCTACACTCTATACCCTACACTCTACACTCTATACCCTACACTCTACACTCTACACCCTACACTCTATACCCTACACTCTATACCCTACACTCTATACCCTACACTCTAATCCCTACATTCTATACCCTACACTCTATACTATACACTCTACACCCTACACCCTACACTCTACACCCTACACTCTATACCCTATACCCTACACTCTATACCCTACACTCTATACCCTACACTCTATACCCTACACTATACACTCGATACCCTACACTCTACGCTTTATACCCTACACTCTATACCCTACACTCTATACCCTACACTCTACACCCTACACTCTACACCCTACACTCTAATGCCTACACTCTAATCCCTACACCCTACACTCTATACCCTACACTCTATACCCTACACTCTATACCCTACACTCTATACCTTACACTCTATACCCTACACTCTATACCCTACACTCTAAACTCTATACCCTACACTCTACACTCTATACCCTATACTCTTTAACATACACTCTATACCCTACACTCTATACCCTACACTCTATACCATACACTCTACACCCTACACTCTATACCATACACTCTACACCATACACTCTATAGCATACACTCTATACCCTACACTATACACTCTATACCCTACACTCTATACCCTACACTATACACTCTATACCCTACACTCTACACTTTATACCCTACACTCTATACCCTACACTCTATACCCTACACTCTACACTCTATACCCTACACTCTATACCCTACACTCTAATCCCTACACTCTAATCCCTACACTCTACACTCTATACCCTACACTCTATACCCTACACTCTATACCCTACACTCTACACCCTACACTCTACACCCTACAATCTAATCCCTACACTCTAATCCCTACACCCTACACTCTATACCCTACACTCTATACCCTACACTCTATACCCTACACTCTACACCTTACACTCTATACCCTACACTCTATACCCTACACTCTATACCCTACACCCTACACTCTACACCCTACACTCTACACTCTATACCCTACACTCTATACCCTACACTCTACACTCTATACCCTACACCCTGCACTCTGTACCCTACACTCTACACTCTTTACCCTACACTCTATACCCTACACTCTATACCCTACACTCTACACTCTATACCTTACACTCTATACCCTACACTCTATACCCTACACTCTAAACTATATACCCTACACTCTACACTCTATACCCTATACTCTATAACATACACTCTATACCCTACACTCTATACCCTACACTCTATACCATACACTCTACACCCTACACTCTATACCATACACTCTACACCATACACTCTATAGCATACACTCTATACCCTACACTATACCCTCTATACCCTACACTCTATACCCTACACTATACACTCTATACCCTACACTCTACACTTTATACCCTACACTCTATACCCTACACTCTATACCCTACACTCTACAACCTGCACTCTATACCCTACACTCTATACCCTACACTCTACACTCTATAACCTACACTCTATACCCTACACTCTATACCCTACACTCTACACTGTATACCATACACTCTATGCCCCACACTCTATACCCTAAACTCTACACTCTATACCCTACACTCTACACCCTAAGCTCTATACCATACACTCTATACCCTACACTCTACACTCTATACCCTACACTCTATACCCTACACTCTATACCCTACACCCTACGCTCTATAAGCTAAACTCTATACCCTACACTCTATACCCTACACTCTATAACCTACACTCTATACCCTACACTCTATACCCTACACTCTATACCCTACACTCTATACCCTACACTCTACACTCTATACCCTACACTCTATACCCTACACTCTATACCCTACACTCTATACCCTACACTCTACACTCTATACCATACACTCTATACCATACACTATATACACTACACTCTATACCCTAAACTCTACACTCTATACCCTACACTCTATAACATACACTCTATACACTACACTCTATACCTTACACTCTACACCCTACACTCTACACTCTACATTCTATACCCTACACTCTATACCCTACACTCTCTACTCCACACTCTATACCCTACACTCTATACCCTACACTCTATACCCTACACTCTACACCCTACACTCTACACTCTATAGCCTACACTCTATACCCTACACTCTATACCCTACACTCTATACCCTACACTCTATACCCTACACTCTATACACTACACTCTACATTTTATACCCTACACTCTATACCATACACTCTATACCCTACACTCTACAACCTGCACTCTATACCCTACACTCTATACCCTACACTCTACACTGTATACCCTACACTCTATACCCTACACTCTACACTCTATACCCTACACTCTATACCCTACACTCTACACTTTATACCCTACACTCTATACCATACACTCTATACCCTACACTCCATACCCTACACTCTACACTTTATACCCCACACTCTATACCATACACTCTATACCCTACACTCTACACTTTATACCCTACACTCTATACCCTACACTCTATACCCTACACTCTACACTCTATACCCTACACTCTATACCCTACACTCTAATCCCTACACTCTAATCCCTACACTCTACACTCTATACCCTACACTCTATACCCTACACTCTATACCCTACACTCTATACCATACACTCTATACCCTACACTCTATACCCTACACTCTATACCCTACACCCTACACTCTACATCCTACACTCTACACTCTATACCCTACACTCTACACCCTACACTCTACACCCTACACTCTAATCCCTACACTCTAATCCCTACACCCTACACTCTATACCCTACACTCTATACCCTACACTCTATACCCTACACTCTACACCCTACACTCTATACCCTACACTCTATACCCTACACTCTATACCCTACACCCTACACTCTACACCCTACACTCTACACTCTATACCCTACACTCTATACCCTACACTCTACACTCTATACCCTACACCCTGCACTCTGTACCCTACACTCTACACTCTTTACCCTACACTCTATACCCTACACTCTATACCCTACACTCTATACCCTACACTCTACACTCTATACCTTACACTCTATACCATACACTCTATACCCTACACTCTAAACTCTATACCCTACACTCTACACTCTATACCCTATACTCTATAACATACACTCTATACCCTACACTCTATACCCTACACTCTATACCATACACTCTACACCCTACACTCTATACCATACACTCTACACCATACACTCTATAGCATACACTCTATACCCTACACTATACACTCTATACCCTACACTCTATACCCTACACTATACACTCTATACCCTACACTCTACACTTTATACCCTACACTCTATACCCTACACTCTATACCCTACACTCTACAACCTGCACTCTATACCCTACACTCTATACCCTACACTCTACACTCTATAACCTACACTCTATACCCTACACTCTATACCCTACACTCTACACTGTATACCATACACTCTATGCCCCACACTCTATACCCTAAACTCTACACTCTATACCCTACACTCTACACCCTAAGCTCTATACCATACACTCTATACCCTACACTCTACACTCTATACCCTACACTCTATACCCTACACTCTATACCCTACACCCTACGCTCTATAAGCTACACTCTATACCCTACACTCTATACCCTACACTCTATAACCTACACTCTATACCCTACACTCTATACCCTACACTCTATACCCTACACTCTATACCCTACACTCTACACTCTATACCCTGCACTCTATACCCTACACTCTATACCCTACACTCTATACCCTACACTCTACACTCTATACCATACACTCTATACCATACACTATATACACTACACTCTATACCCTAAACTCTACACTCTATACCCTACACTCTATAACATACACTCTATACACTACACTCTATACCTTACACTCTACACCCTACACTCTACACTCTACATTCTATACCCTACACTCTATACCCTACACTCTCTACTCCACACTCTATACCCTACACTCTATACCCTACACTCTATACCCTACACTCTACACCCTACACTCTACACTCTATAGCCTACACTCTATACCCTACACTCTATACCCTACACTCTATACCTTACACTCTATACCCTACACTCTATACACTACACTCTACATTTTATACCCTACACTCTATACCATACACTCTATACCCTACACTCTACAACCTGCTCTCTATACCCTACACTCTATACCCTACACTCTACACTCTATACCCTACACTCTATACCCTACACTCTATACCCTACACTCTACACTCTATACCCTACACTCTATACCCTACACTCTACACTTTATACCCTACACTCTATACCATACACTCTATACCCTACACTCCATACCCTACACTCTACACTTTATACCCCACACTCTATACCATACACTCTATACCCTACACTCTACACCTTACACTCTATACCCTACATTCTATCCCCTACACTCTACACTCTATACCCTACAGTCTACACTCTACTCTATACCCTACACTCTATACCCTACACTCTACACTCTATACCCTACACTCTACACTCTACACCCTACACTCTATACCCTACACTCTATACCCTACACTCTATACCCTAAACTCTAATCCCGACATTCTATACCCTACACTCTATACCATACACTCTACACCCTACACCCTACACTCTACACCCTACACTCTATACCCTATACCCTACACTCTATACCCTACACTCTATACCCTACACTCTATACCCTACACTATACACTCGATACCCTACACTCTACGCTTTATACCCTACACTCTATACCCTACACTCTATACCCTACACTCTACACCCTACACTCTAATGCCTACACTCTAATCCCTACACCCTACACTCTATACCCTACACTCTATACCCTACACTCTACACCCTACACTCTACACTCTACACCCTACACTCTATACCCTACACTCTATACCCTACACCCTACACTCTACACCCTACACTCTATACCCTACACTCTACACCCTACACTCTATACCCTACACTCTACACCCTGCAATCTGTACCCTACACTCTACACTCTTTACCCTACACTCTATACCCTACACTCTATACCCTACACTCTATACCCTACACTCTATACCCTACACTCTACACCTTACACTCTATACCCTACACTCTATACCCTACACTCTAAACTCTATACCCTACACTCTACACTCTACACTCTATACCCTACACTCTATAACATACACTCTATACCCTACACTCTATACCCTACACTCTATACCCTACACTCTATACCATACACTCTATACCCCTACACTCTACACCCTACACTCTAATCCCTACATTCTATACCCTACACTCTATACCATACACTCTACACCCTACACCCTACACTCTATACCCTACACTCTATAACATACACTCTATACACTACACTCTATACCTTACACTCTATACCCTACACTTTACATTCTACACCCTACACTCTACACTCTATTCCCTACACTCTATACCCTACACTCTATACCCTACACTCTACACTCTATACCCTACACTCTATACCCTACACTCTAATCCCTACACTCTAATCCCTACACTCTACACTCTATACCCTACACTCTATACCCTACACTCTATACCCTACACTCTACACCCTACACTCTACACCCTACACTCTAATCCCTACACTCTAATCCCTACACCCTACACTCTATACCCTACACTCTAAACCCTACACTCTATACCCTACACTCTATACCCTACACTCTATACCCTACACTCTACACTCTATACCCTACACTCTATAACATACACTCTATACACTACACTCTATACCTTACACTCTATACCCTACACTTTACATTCTACACCCTACACTCTACACTCTATTCCCTACACTCTATACCCTACACTCTATACCCTACACTCTATACCCTACACTCTATACCCTACACTCTACACTCTATACCCTACACTCTATACCCTACACTCTAATCCCTACACTCTAATCCCTACACTCTACACTCTATACCCTACACTCTATACCCTACACTCTATACCCTACACTCTACACCCTACACTCTACACCCTACACTCTAATCCCTACACTCTAATCCCTACACCCTACACTCTATACCCTACACTCTATACCCTACACTCTATACCCTACACTCTATACCCTACACCCTACACTCTACACCCTACACTCTACACTCTATACCCTACACTCTATACCCTACACTCTACACTCTATACCCTACACCCTGCACTCTGTACCCTACACTCTACACTCTTTACCCTACACTCTATACCCTACACTCTATACCCTACACTCTATACCCTACACTCTAAACTCTATACCCTACACTCTACACTCTATACCCTATACTCTATAACATACACTCTATACCCTACACTCTATACCATACACTCTACACCCTACACTCTATACCATACACTCTACACCATACACTCTATAGCATACACTCTATACCCTACACTATACACTCTATACCCTACACTCTATACCCTACACTATACACTCTATACCCTACACTCTACACTTTATACCCTTTACTCTATACCCTACACTCTATACCCTACACTCTACAACCTGCACTCTATACCCTACACTCTATACCCTACACTCTACATTCTATAACCTACACTCTATACCCTACACTCTATACCCTACACTCTACACTGTATACCATACACTCTATGCCCCACACTCTATACCCTAAACTCTACACTCTATACCCTACACTCTACACCCTAAGCTCTATACCATACACTCTATACCCTACACTCTACACTCTATACCCTACACTCTATACCCTACACTCTATACCCTACACCCTACGCTCTATAAGCTACACTCTATACCCTACACTCTATACCCTACACTCTATAACCTACACTCTATACCCTACACTCTATACCCTACACTCTATACCCTACACTCTATACCCTACACTCTACACTCTATACCATACACTCTATACCATACACTATATACACTACACTCTATACCCTAAACTCCACACTCTATACCCTACACTCTATAACATACACTCTATACACTACACTCTATACCTTACACTCTACACCCTACACTCTACACTCTACATTCTATACCCTACACTCTATACCCTACACTCTATACCCTACACTCTATACCCTACACTCTAATCCCTACACTCTAATCCCTACACTCTACACTCTATACCCTACACTCTATACCCTACACTCTATACCCTACACTCTACACCCTACACTCTACACCCTACACTCTAATCCCTACACTCTAATCCCTACACCCTACACTCTATACCCTACACTCTATACCCTACACTCTATACCCTACACTCTACACCCTACACTCTATACCCTACACTCTATACCCTACACCCTACACTCTACACCCTACACTCTACACTCTATACCCTACACTCTATACCCTACACTCTACACTCTATACCCTACACCCTGCACTCTGTACCCTACACTCTACACTCTTTACCCTACTCTCTATACCCTACACTCTATACGCTACACTCTATACCCTACACTCTACACTCTATACCTTACACTCTATACCCTACACTCTATACCCTACACTCTATACCCTACAATCTATACCCTACACTCTATACCCTACACTCTTCACTCTATACCCTACACTCTATACCATACACTCTACACCATGCACTCTATAGCATACACTCTATACCCTACACTCTACACTCTATACCCTACACTCTATACCCTACACTCTATACCCTACACTATACACTCTATACCCTACACTCTACACTTTATACCTTACTCTCTATACCCTACACTCTATACCCTACACTCTACAACGTGCACTCTATACCCTATACTCTATACCCTACACCCTACACTCTATACCCTACACTCTATACCCTACACTCTATACCCTACACTCTACACTCTATACCCTACACTCTATACCCTACACTCTAATCCCTACACTCTAATCCCTACACTCTACACTCTATACCCTACACTCTATACCCTACACTCTATACCCTACACTCTACACCCTACACTCTACACCCTACACTCTAATCCCTACACTCTAATCCCTACACCCTACACTCTATACCCTACACTCTATACCCTACACTCTATACCCTACACTCTACACCCTACACTCTATACCCTACACTCTATACCCTACACTCTATACCCTACACCCTACACTCTACACCCTACACTCTACACTCTATACCCTACAATCTATACCCTACACCCTACACTCTACACCCTACACTCTACACTCTATACCCTACAATCTATACCCTACACTCTACACTCTATACCCTACACCCTGCACTCTGTACCCTACACTCTACACTCTTTACCCTACACTCTATACCCTACACTCTATACCCTACACTCTATACCCTACACTCTACACTCTATACCTTACACTCTATACCCTACACTCTATACCCTACACTCTAAACTCTATACCCTACACTCTACACTCTATACCCTATACTCTATAACATACACTCTATACCCTACACTCTATACCATACACTCTACACCCTACACTCTATACCATACACTCTACACCATACACTCTATAGCATACACTCTATACCCTACACTATACACTCTATACCCTACACTCTATACCCTACACTATACACTCTATACCCTACACTCTACACTTTATACCCTACACTCTATACCCTACACTCTATACCCTACACTCTACAACCTGCACTCTATACCCTACACTCTATACCCTACACTCTACATTCTATAACCTACACTCTATACCCTACACTCTATACCCTACACTCTACACTGTATACCATACACTCTATGCCCCACACTCTATACCCTAAACTCTACACTCTATACCCTACACTCTACACCCTAAGCTCTATACCATACACTCTATACCCTACACTCTACACTCTATACCCTACACTCTATACCCTACACTCTATACCCTACACCCTACGCTCTATAAGCTACACTCTATACCCTACACTCTATACCCTACACTCTATACCCTACACTCTATACCCTACACTCTATACCCTACACTCTATACCCTACACTCTACACTCTATACCATACACTCTATACCATACACTATATACACTACACTCTATACCCTAAACTCCACACTCTATACCCTACACTCTATAACATACACTCTATACACTACACTCTATACCTTACACTCTACACCCTACACTCTACACTCTACATTCTATACCCTACACTCTATACCCTACACTCTCTACTCCACACTCTATACCCTACACTCTATACCCTACACTCTATACCCTACACTCTACACCCTACACTCTACACTCTATAGCCTACACTCTATGCCCTACACTCTATACCCTACACTCTATACCCTACACTCTATACCCTACACTCTATACACTACACTCTACATTTTATACCCTACACTCTATACCATACACTCTATACCCTACACTCTACAACCTGCACTCTATACCCTACACTCTATACCCTACACTCTACACTCTATACCCTACACTCTATACCCTACACTCTATACCCTACACTCTACACTCTATACCCTACACTCTATACCCTACACTCTACACTTTATACCCTACACTCTATACCATACACTCTATACCCTACACTCCATACCCTACACTCTACACTTTATACCCCACACTCTATACCATACACTCTATACCCTACACTCTACACCTTACACTCTATACCCTACATTCTATCCCCTACACTCTACACTCTATACCCTACAGTCTACACTCTACTCTATACCCTACACTCTATACCCTACACTCTACACTCTATACCCTACACTCTACACTCTACACCCTACACTCTATACCCTACACTCTATACCCTACACTCTATACCCTACACTCTAATCCCTACATTCTATACCCTACACTCTATACCATACACTCTACACCCTACACCCTACACTCTACACCCTACACTCTATACCCTATACCCTACACTCTATACCCTACACTCTATACCCTACACTCTATACCCTACACTATACACTCGATCCCCTTTACTCTACGCTTTATACCCTACACTCTATACCCTACACTCTATACCCTACACTCTACACCCTACACTCTACAACCTACACTCTAATGCCTACACTCTAATCCCTACACCCTACACTCTATACCCTACACTCTATACCCTACACTCTACACCCTACACTCTACACTCTACACCCTACACTCTATACCCTACACTCTATACCCTACACCCTACACCCTACACTCTATACCCTACACTCTACACCCTACACTCTATACCCTACACTCTACACCCTGCAATCTGTACCCTACACTCTACACTCTTTACCCTACACTCTATACCCTACACTCTATACCCTACACTCTATACCCTACACTCTATACCCTACACTCTACACTCTATACCTTACACTCTATACCCTACACTCTATACCCTACACTCTAAACTCTATACCCTACACTCTACACTCTACACTCTATACCCTACACTCTATAACATACACTCTATACCCTACACTCTATACCCTACACTCTATACCCTACACTCTATACCATACACTCTATACTCCTACACTCTACACCCTACACTCTATAGAGTACACTCTATACCCTACACTCTAAACCCTACACTCTAATCCCTACACTCTACACTCTATACCATACACTCTATACCCTACACTCTATACCCTACACTCTATACCATACACTCTATACCATACACTCTATACCCTACACTCTATACCCTACACTCTATACCCTACACTCTACACCCTACACTCTACACCTTACACTCAATACCCTACACTCTACACCCTACACTCTAAACTCTATCCCCTAAACTCTACACCCTATACCCTACACTCTATACCCTACACTCTATACCCTACACTCTATACCATACACTCTATACCATACACTCTACACCCTACACTCTACACCCTACACTCTATACCCTACACTCTATACCCTACACTCTACACTTTATACCCTACACTCTATACCCTACACTCTATACCCTGCACTCTACACCCTGCACTCTACACCCTGCACTCTACCCCCAACACTCTATACCCTACACTCTACACCCTACACTCTACATCCTACACTCTACACTCTATACCCTACACTCTATAGCCTACACTCTATATCCTACACTCTATACCCTACACTCTATATCCTACACTCTACACTCTATACCCTACACTCTATACCATACACTCTATACCCTACACTCTATACCATACACTCTATACCATACACTCTATACCATACACTCTATACCCTACACTCTATACCATACACTCTAAACTCTATACCTTACACTCTATACCCTACACTCCATACCCTACACTCTACACTCTATACCTTACACTCTATACCCTACACTCTAAACTCTATACCCTACACTCTACACTCTACACTCTATACCCTACACTCTATACCATACACTCTATACCCTACACTCTATATCCTACACTCTATACCCTACACTCTACACCCTACACTCTATACCCTACATTCTATACCCTACACTCTATACCCTACACTCTAAACTCTATACCCTACACTCTACACTCTACACTCTATACCCTACACTCTATAACATGCACTCTATACCCTACACTCTATACCCTACACTCTATACCCTACACTCTATACCCTACACTCTACACTCTATACCCTACACTCTATACCATACACTCTATACCCTACACTATACACTCTATACCCTACACTCTACACTTTATACCTTACTCTCTATACCCTACACTCTATACCCTACACTCTACAATGTGCACTCTATACCCTACACTCTTTACCCTACACCCTACACTCTATACCCTACACTCTATACCCTACACTCTATACCCTACACTCTATGCCCTACACTCTACACTCTATACCTACACTCTATAACATACACTCTATACACTACACTCTATACCTTACACTCTATACCCTACACTTTACATTCTACACCCTACACTCTACACTCTATTCCCTACACTCTATACCCTACACTCTATACCCTACACTCTATACCCTACACTCTATACCCTACACTCTACACTCTATACCCTACACCCTGCACTCTGTACCCTACACTCTACACTCTTTACCCTACTCTCTATACCCTACACTCTATACCCTACACTCTATACCCTACACTCTACACTCTATACCTTACACTCTATACCCTACACTCTATACCCTACACTCTATACCCTACAATCTATACCCTACACTCTATACCCTACACTCTTCACTCTATACCCTACACTCTATACCATACACTCTACACCATGCACTCTATAGCATACACTCTATACCCTACACTCTACACTCTATACCCTACACTCTATACCCTACACTCTATACCATACACTATACACTCTATACCCTACACTCTACACTTTATACCTTACTCTCTATACCCTACACTCTATACCCTACACTCTACAACGTGCACTCTATACCCTATACTCTATACCCTACACCCTACACTCTATACCCTACACTCTATACCCTACACTCTATACCCTACACTCTACACTCTATACCCTACACTCTATACCCTACACTCTAATCCCTACACTCTAATCCCTACACTCTACACTCTATACCCTACACTCTATACCCTACACTCTATACCCTACACTCTACACCCTACACTCTACACCCTACACTCTAATCCCTACACTCTAATCCCTACACCCTACACTCTATACCCTACACTCTATACCCTACACTCTATACCCTACACTCTACACCCTACACTCTATACCCTACACTCTATACCCTACACTCTATACCCTACACCCTACACTCTACACCCTACACTCTACACTCTATACCCTACAATCTATACCCTACACCCTACACTCTACACCCTACACTCTACACTCTATACCCTACAATCTATACCCTACACTCTACACTCTATACCCTACACCCTGCACTCTGTACCCTACACTCTACACTCTTTACCCTACACTCTATACCCTACACTCTATACCCTACACTCTATACCCTACACTCTACACTCTATACCTTACACTCTATACCCTACACTCTATACCCTACACTCTAAACTCTATACCCTACACTCTACACTCTATACCCTATACTCTATAACATACACTCTATACCCTACACTCTATACCATACACTCTACACCCTACACTCTATACCATACACTCTACACCATACACTCTATAGCATACACTCTATACCCTACACTATACACTCTATACCCTACACTCTATACCCTACACTATACACTCTATACCCTACACTCTACACTTTATACCCTACACTCTATACCCTACACTCTATACCCTACACTCTACAACCTGCACTCTATACCCTACACTCTATACCCTACACTCTACATTCTATAACCTACACTCTATACCCTACACTCTATACCCTACACTCTACACTGTATACCATACACTCTATGCCCCACACTCTATACCCTAAACTCTACACTCTATACCCTACACTCTACACCCTAAGCTCTATACCATACACTCTATACCCTACACTCTACACTCTATACCCTACACTCTATACCCTACACTCTATACCCTACACCCTACGCTCTATAAGCTACACTCTATACCCTACACTCTATACCCTACACTCTATACCCTACACTCTATACCCTACACTCTATACCCTACACTCTATACCCTACACTCTACACTCTATACCATACACTCTATACCATACACTATATACACTACACTCTATACCCTAAACTCCACACTCTATACCCTACACTCTATAACATACACTCTATACACTACACTCTATACCTTACACTCTACACCCTACACTCTACACTCTACATTCTATACCCTACACTCTATACCCTACACTCTCTACTCCACACTCTATACCCTACACTCTATACCCTACACTCTATACCCTACACTCTACACCCTACACTCTACACTCTATAGCCTACACTCTATGCCCTACACTCTATACCCTACACTCTATACCCTACACTCTATACCCTACACTCTATACACTACACTCTACATTTTATACCCTACACTCTATACCATACACTCTATACCCTACACTCTACAACCTGCACTCTATACCCTACACTCTATACCCTACACTCTACACTCTATACCCTACACTCTATACCCTACACTCTATACCCTACACTCTACACTCTATACCCTACACTCTATACCCTACACTCTACACTTTATACCCTACACTCTATACCATACACTCTATACCCTACACTCCATACCCTACACTCTACACTTTATACCCCACACTCTATACCATACACTCTATACCCTACACTCTACACCTTACACTCTATACCCTACATTCTATCCCCTACACTCTACACTCTATACCCTACAGTCTACACTCTACTCTATACCCTACACTCTATACCCTACACTCTACACTCTATACCCTACACTCTACACTCTACACCCTACACTCTATACCCTACACTCTATACCCTACACTCTATACCCTACACTCTAATCCCTACATTCTATACCCTACACTCTATACCATACACTCTACACCCTACACCCTACACTCTACACCCTACACTCTATACCCTATACCCTACACTCTATACCCTACACTCTATACCCTACACTCTATACCCTACACTATACACTCGATCCCCTTTACTCTACGCTTTATACCCTACACTCTATACCCTACACTCTATACCCTACACTCTACACCCTACACTCTACAACCTACACTCTAATGCCTACACTCTAATCCCTACACCCTACACTCTATACCCTACACTCTATACCCTACACTCTACACCCTACACTCTACACTCTACACCCTACACTCTATACCCTACACTCTATACCCTACACCCTACACCCTACACTCTATACCCTACACTCTACACCCTACACTCTATACCCTACACTCTATACCCTACACTCTATACCCTACACTCTATACCCTACACTCTACACCTTACACTCTATACCCTACACTCTATACCCTACACTCTAAACTCTATACCCTACACTCTACACTCTACACTCTATACCCTACACTCTATAACATACACTCTATACCCTACACTCTATACCCTACACTCTATACCCTACACTCTATACCATACACTCTATACCCCTACACTCTACACCCTACACTCTAATCCCTACATTCTATACCCTACACTCTATACCATACACTCTACACCCTACACCCTACACTCTATACCCTACACTCTATAACATACACTCTATACACTACACTCTATACCTTACACTCTATACCCTACACTTTACATTCTACACCCTACACTCTACACTCTATTCCCTACACTCTATACCCTACACTCTATACCCTACACTCTACACTCTATACCCTACACTCTATACCCTACACTCTAATCCCTACACTCTAATCCCTACACTCTACACTCTATACCCTACACTCTATACCCTACACTCTATACCCTACACTCTACACCCTACACTCTACACCCTACACTCTAATCCCTACACTCTAATCCCTACACCCTACACTCTATACCCTACACTCTAAACCCTACACTCTATACCCTACACTCTATACCCTACACTCTATACCCTACACTCTACACTCTATACCCTACACTCTATAACATACACTCTATACACTACACTCTATACCTTACACTCTATACCCTACACTTTACATTCTACACCCTACACTCTACACTCTATTCCCTACACTCTATACCCTACACTCTATACCCTACACTCTATACCCTACACTCTATACCCTACACTCTACACTCTATACCCTACACTCTATACCCTACACTCTAATCCCTACACTCTAATCCCTACACTCTACACTCTATACCCTACACTCTATACCCTACACTCTATACCCTACACTCTACACCCTACACTCTACACCCTACACTCTAATCCCTACACTCTAATCCCTACACCCTACACTCTATACCCTACACTCTATACCCTACACTCTATACCCTACACTCTATACCCTACACCCTACACTCTACACCCTACACTCTACACTCTATACCCTACACTCTATACCCTACACTCTACACTCTATACCCTACACCCTGCACTCTGTACCCTACACTCTACACTCTTTACCCTACACTCTATACCCTACACTCTATACCCTACACTCTATACCCTACACTCTAAACTCTATACCCTACACTCTACACTCTATACCCTATACTCTATAACATACACTCTATACCCTACACTCTATACCATACACTCTACACCCTACACTCTATACCATACACTCTACACCATACACTCTATAGCATACACTCTATACCCTACACTATACACTCTATACCCTACACTCTATACCCTACACTATACACTCTATACCCTACACTCTACACTTTATACCCTTTACTCTATACCCTACACTCTATACCCTACACTCTACAACCTGCACTCTATACCCTACACTCTATACCCTACACTCTACATTCTATAACCTACACTCTATACCCTACACTCTATACCCTACACTCTACACTGTATACCATACACTCTATGCCCCACACTCTATACCCTAAACTCTACACTCTATACCCTACACTCTACACCCTAAGCTCTATACCATACACTCTATACCCTACACTCTACACTCTATACCCTACACTCTATACCCTACACTCTATACCCTACACCCTACGCTCTATAAGCTACACTCTATACCCTACACTCTATACCCTACACTCTATAACCTACACTCTATACCCTACACTCTATACCCTACACTCTATACCCTACACTCTATACCCTACACTCTACACTCTATACCATACACTCTATACCATACACTATATACACTACACTCTATACCCTAAACTCCACACTCTATACCCTACACTCTATAACATACACTCTATACACTACACTCTATACCTTACACTCTACACCCTACACTCTACACTCTACATTCTATACCCTACACTCTATACCCTACACTCTATACCCTACACTCTATACCCTACACTCTAATCCCTACACTCTAATCCCTACACTCTACACTCTATACCCTACACTCTATACCCTACACTCTATACCCTACACTCTACACCCTACACTCTACACCCTACACTCTAATCCCTACACTCTAATCCCTACACCCTACACTCTATACCCTACACTCTATACCCTACACTCTATACCCTACACTCTACACCCTACACTCTATACCCTACACTCTATACCCTACACCCTACACTCTACACCCTACACTCTACACTCTATACCCTACACTCTATACCCTACACTCTACACTCTATACCCTACACCCTGCACTCTGTACCCTACACTCTACACTCTTTACCCTACTCTCTATACCCTACACTCTATACCCTACACTCTATACCCTACACTCTACACTCTATACCTTACACTCTATACCCTACACTCTATACCCTACACTCTATACCCTACAATCTATACCCTACACTCTATACCCTACACTCTTCACTCTATACCCTACACTCTATACCATACACTCTACACCATGCACTCTATAGCATACACTCTATACCCTACACTCTACACTCTATACCCTACACTCTATACCCTACACTCTATACCCTACACTATACACTCTATACCCTACACTCTACACTTTATACCTTACTCTCTATACCCTACACTCTATACCCTACACTCTACAACGTGCACTCTATACCCTATACTCTATACCCTACACCCTACACTCTATACCCTACACTCTATACCCTACACTCTATACCCTACACTCTACACTCTATACCCTACACTCTATACCCTACACTCTAATCCCTACACTCTAATCCCTACACTCTACACTCTATACCCTACACTCTATACCCTACACTCTATACCCTACACTCTACACCCTACACTCTACACCCTACACTCTAATCCCTACACTCTAATCCCTACACCCTACACTCTATACCCTACACTCTATACCCTACACTCTATACCCTACACTCTACACCCTACACTCTATACCCTACACTCTATACCCTACACTCTATACCCTACACCCTACACTCTACACCCTACACTCTACACTCTATACCCTACAATCTATACCCTACACCCTACACTCTACACCCTACACTCTACACTCTATACCCTACAATCTATACCCTACACTCTACACTCTATACCCTACACCCTGCACTCTGTACCCTACACTCTACACTCTTTACCCTACACTCTATACCCTACACTCTATACCCTACACTCTATACCCTACACTCTACACTCTATACCTTACACTCTATACCCTACACTCTATACCCTACACTCTAAACTCTATACCCTACACTCTACACTCTATACCCTATACTCTATAACATACACTCTATACCCTACACTCTATACCATACACTCTACACCCTACACTCTATACCATACACTCTACACCATACACTCTATAGCATACACTCTATACCCTACACTATACACTCTATACCCTACACTCTATACCCTACACTATACACTCTATACCCTACACTCTACACTTTATACCCTACACTCTATACCCTACACTCTATACCCTACACTCTACAACCTGCACTCTATACCCTACACTCTATACCCTACACTCTACATTCTATAACCTACACTCTATACCCTACACTCTATACCCTACACTCTACACTGTATACCATACACTCTATGCCCCACACTCTATACCCTAAACTCTACACTCTATACCCTACACTCTACACCCTAAGCTCTATACCATACACTCTATACCCTACACTCTACACTCTATACCCTACACTCTATACCCTACACTCTATACCCTACACCCTACGCTCTATAAGCTACACTCTATACCCTACACTCTATACCCTACACTCTATACCCTACACTCTATACCCTACACTCTATACCCTACACTCTATACCCTACACTCTACACTCTATACCATACACTCTATACCATACACTATATACACTACACTCTATACCCTAAACTCCACACTCTATACCCTACACTCTATAACATACACTCTATACACTACACTCTATACCTTACACTCTACACCCTACACTCTACACTCTACATTCTATACCCTACACTCTATACCCTACACTCTCTACTCCACACTCTATACCCTACACTCTATACCCTACACTCTATACCCTACACTCTACACCCTACACTCTACACTCTATAGCCTACACTCTATGCCCTACACTCTATACCCTACACTCTATACCCTACACTCTATACCCTACACTCTATACACTACACTCTACATTTTATACCCTACACTCTATACCATACACTCTATACCCTACACTCTACAACCTGCACTCTATACCCTACACTCTATACCCTACACTCTACACTCTATACCCTACACTCTATACCCTACACTCTATACCCTACACTCTACACTCTATACCCTACACTCTATACCCTACACTCTACACTTTATACCCTACACTCTATACCATACACTCTATACCCTACACTCCATACCCTACACTCTACACTTTATACCCCACACTCTATACCATACACTCTATACCCTACACTCTACACCTTACACTCTATACCCTACATTCTATCCCCTACACTCTACACTCTATACCCTACAGTCTACACTCTACTCTATACCCTACACTCTATACCCTACACTCTACACTCTATACCCTACACTCTACACTCTACACCCTACACTCTATACCCTACACTCTATACCCTACACTCTATACCCTACACTCTAATCCCTACATTCTATACCCTACACTCTATACCATACACTCTACACCCTACACCCTACACTCTACACCCTACACTCTATACCCTATACCCTACACTCTATACCCTACACTCTATACCCTACACTCTATACCCTACACTATACACTCGATCCCCTTTACTCTACGCTTTATACCCTACACTCTATACCCTACACTCTATACCCTACACTCTACACCCTACACTCTACAACCTACACTCTAATGCCTACACTCTAATCCCTACACCCTACACTCTATACCCTACACTCTATACCCTACACTCTACACCCTACACTCTACACTCTACACCCTACACTCTATACCCTACACTCTATACCCTACACCCTACACCCTACACTCTATACCCTACACTCTACACCCTACACTCTATACCCTACACTCTACACCCTGCAATCTGTACCCTACACTCTACACTCTTTACCCTACACTCTATACCCTACACTCTATACCCTACACTCTATACCCTACACTCTATACCCTACACTCTACACTCTATACCTTACACTCTATACCCTACACTCTATACCCTACACTCTAAACTCTATACCCTACACTCTACACTCTACACTCTATACCCTACACTCTATAACATACACTCTATACCCTACACTCTATACCCTACACTCTATACCCTACACTCTATACCATACACTCTATACTCCTACACTCTACACCCTACACTCTATAGAGTACACTCTATACCCTACACTCTAAACCCTACACTCTAATCCCTACACTCTACACTCTATACCATACACTCTATACCCTACACTCTATACCCTACACTCTATACCATACACTCTATACCATACACTCTATACCCTACACTCTATACCCTACACTCTATACCCTACACTCTACACCCTACACTCTACACCTTACACTCAATACCCTACACTCTACACCCTACACTCTAAACTCTATCCCCTAAACTCTACACCCTATACCCTACACTCTATACCCTACACTCTATACCCTACACTCTATACCATACACTCTATACCATACACTCTACACCCTACACTCTACACCCTACACTCTATACCCTACACTCTATACCCTACACTCTACACTTTATACCCTACACTCTATACCCTACACTCTATACCCTGCACTCTACACCCTGCACTCTACACCCTGCACTCTACCCCCAACACTCTATACCCTACACTCTACACCCTACACTCTACATCCTACACTCTACACTCTATACCCTACACTCTATAGCCTACACTCTATATCCTACACTCTATACCCTACACTCTATATCCTACACTCTACACTCTATACCCTACACTCTATACCATACACTCTATACCCTACACTCTATACCATACACTCTATACCATACACTCTATACCATACACTCTATACCCTACACTCTATACCATACACTCTAAACTCTATACCTTACACTCTATACCCTACACTCCATACCCTACACTCTACACTCTATACCTTACACTCTATACCCTACACTCTAAACTCTATACCCTACACTCTACACTCTACACTCTATACCCTACACTCTATACCATACACTCTATACCCTACACTCTATATCCTACACTCTATACCCTACACTCTACACCCTACACTCTATACCCTACATTCTATACCCTACACTCTATACCCTACACTCTAAACTCTATACCCTACACTCTACACTCTACACTCTATACCCTACACTCTATAACATGCACTCTATACCCTACACTCTATACCCTACACTCTATACCCTACACTCTATACCCTACACTCTACACTCTATACCCTACACTCTATACCATACACTCTATACCCTACACTATACACTCTATACCCTACACTCTACACTTTATACCTTACTCTCTATACCCTACACTCTATACCCTACACTCTACAATGTGCACTCTATACCCTACACTCTTTACCCTACACCCTACACTCTATACCCTACACTCTATACCCTACACTCTATACCCTACACTCTATGCCCTACACTCTACACTCTATACCTACACTCTATAACATACACTCTATACACTACACTCTATACCTTACACTCTATACCCTACACTTTACATTCTACACCCTACACTCTACACTCTATTCCCTACACTCTATACCCTACACTCTATACCCTACACTCTATACCCTACACTCTATACCCTACACTCTACACTCTATACCCTACACCCTGCACTCTGTACCCTACACTCTACACTCTTTACCCTACTCTCTATACCCTACACTCTATACCCTACACTCTATACCCTACACTCTACACTCTATACCTTACACTCTATACCCTACACTCTATACCCTACACTCTATACCCTACAATCTATACCCTACACTCTATACCCTACACTCTTCACTCTATACCCTACACTCTATACCATACACTCTACACCATGCACTCTATAGCATACACTCTATACCCTACACTCTACACTCTATACCCTACACTCTATACCCTACACTCTATACCCTACACTATACACTCTATACCCTACACTCTACACTTTATACCTTACTCTCTATACCCTACACTCTATACCCTACACTCTACAACGTGCACTCTATACCCTATACTCTATACCCTACACCCTACACTCTATACCCTACACTCTATACCCTACACTCTATACCCTACACTCTACACTCTATACCCTACACTCTATACCCTACACTCTAATCCCTACACTCTAATCCCTACACTCTACACTCTATACCCTACACTCTATACCCTACACTCTATACCCTACACTCTACACCCTACACTCTACACCCTACACTCTAATCCCTACACTCTAATCCCTACACCCTACACTCTATACCCTACACTCTATACCCTACACTCTATACCCTACACTCTACACCCTACACTCTATACCCTACACTCTATACCCTACACTCTATACCCTACACCCTACACTCTACACCCTACACTCTACACTCTATACCCTACAATCTATACCCTACACCCTACACTCTACACCCTACACTCTACACTCTATACCCTACAATCTATACCCTACACTCTACACTCTATACCCTACACCCTGCACTCTGTACCCTACACTCTACACTCTTTACCCTACACTCTATACCCTACACTCTATACCCTACACTCTATACCCTACACTCTACACTCTATACCTTACACTCTATACCCTACACTCTATACCCTACACTCTAAACTCTATACCCTACACTCTACACTCTATACCCTATACTCTATAACATACACTCTATACCCTACACTCTATACCATACACTCTACACCCTACACTCTATACCATACACTCTACACCATACACTCTATAGCATACACTCTATACCCTACACTATACACTCTATACCCTACACTCTATACCCTACACTATACACTCTATACCCTACACTCTACACTTTATACCCTACACTCTATACCCTACACTCTATACCCTACACTCTACAACCTGCACTCTATACCCTACACTCTATACCCTACACTCTACATTCTATAACCTACACTCTATACCCTACACTCTATACCCTACACTCTACACTGTATACCATACACTCTATGCCCCACACTCTATACCCTAAACTCTACACTCTATACCCTACACTCTACACCCTAAGCTCTATACCATACACTCTATACCCTACACTCTACACTCTATACCCTACACTCTATACCCTACACTCTATACCCTACACCCTACGCTCTATAAGCTACACTCTATACCCTACACTCTATACCCTACACTCTATACCCTACACTCTATACCCTACACTCTATACCCTACACTCTATACCCTACACTCTACACTCTATACCATACACTCTATACCATACACTATATACACTACACTCTATACCCTAAACTCCACACTCTATACCCTACACTCTATAACATACACTCTATACACTACACTCTATACCTTACACTCTACACCCTACACTCTACACTCTACATTCTATACCCTACACTCTATACCCTACACTCTCTACTCCACACTCTATACCCTACACTCTATACCCTACACTCTATACCCTACACTCTACACCCTACACTCTACACTCTATAGCCTACACTCTATGCCCTACACTCTATACCCTACACTCTATACCCTACACTCTATACCCTACACTCTATACACTACACTCTACATTTTATACCCTACACTCTATACCATACACTCTATACCCTACACTCTACAACCTGCACTCTATACCCTACACTCTATACCCTACACTCTACACTCTATACCCTACACTCTATACCCTACACTCTATACCCTACACTCTACACTCTATACCCTACACTCTATACCCTACACTCTACACTTTATACCCTACACTCTATACCATACACTCTATACCCTACACTCCATACCCTACACTCTACACTTTATACCCCACACTCTATACCATACACTCTATACCCTACACTCTACACCTTACACTCTATACCCTACATTCTATCCCCTACACTCTACACTCTATACCCTACAGTCTACACTCTACTCTATACCCTACACTCTATACCCTACACTCTACACTCTATACCCTACACTCTACACTCTACACCCTACACTCTATACCCTACACTCTATACCCTACACTCTATACCCTACACTCTAATCCCTACATTCTATACCCTACACTCTATACCATACACTCTACACCCTACACCCTACACTCTACACCCTACACTCTATACCCTATACCCTACACTCTATACCCTACACTCTATACCCTACACTCTATACCCTACACTATACACTCGATCCCCTTTACTCTACGCTTTATACCCTACACTCTATACCCTACACTCTATACCCTACACTCTACACCCTACACTCTACAACCTACACTCTAATGCCTACACTCTAATCCCTACACCCTACACTCTATACCCTACACTCTATACCCTACACTCTACACCCTACACTCTACACTCTACACCCTACACTCTATACCCTACACTCTATACCCTACACCCTACACCCTACACTCTATACCCTACACTCTACACCCTACACTCTATACCCTACACTCTACACCCTGCAATCTGTACCCTACACTCTACACTCTTTACCCTACACTCTATACCCTACACTCTATACCCTACACTCTATACCCTACACTCTATACCCTACACTCTACACTCTATACCTTACACTCTATACCCTACACTCTATACCCTACACTCTAAACTCTATACCCTACACTCTACACTCTACACTCTATACCCTACACTCTATAACATACACTCTATACCCTACACTCTATACCCTACACTCTATACCCTACACTCTATACCATACACTCTATACTCCTACACTCTACACCCTACACTCTATAGAGTACACTCTATACCCTACACTCTAAACCCTACACTCTAATCCCTACACTCTACACTCTATACCATACACTCTATACCCTACACTCTATACCCTACACTCTATACCATACACTCTATACCATACACTCTATACCCTACACTCTATACCCTACACTCTATACCCTACACTCTACACCCTACACTCTACACCTTACACTCAATACCCTACACTCTACACCCTACACTCTAAACTCTATCCCCTAAACTCTACACCCTATACCCTACACTCTATACCCTACACTCTATACCCTACACTCTATACCATACACTCTATACCATACACTCTACACCCTACACTCTACACCCTACACTCTATACCCTACACTCTATACCCTACACTCTACACTTTATACCCTACACTCTATACCCTACACTCTATACCCTGCACTCTACACCCTGCACTCTACACCCTGCACTCTACCCCCAACACTCTATACCCTACACTCTACACCCTACACTCTACATCCTACACTCTACACTCTATACCCTACACTCTATAGCCTACACTCTATATCCTACACTCTATACCCTACACTCTATATCCTACACTCTACACTCTATACCCTACACTCTATACCATACACTCTATACCCTACACTCTATACCATACACTCTATACCATACACTCTATACCATACACTCTATACCCTACACTCTATACCATACACTCTAAACTCTATACCTTACACTCTATACCCTACACTCCATACCCTACACTCTACACTCTATACCTTACACTCTATACCCTACACTCTAAACTCTATACCCTACACTCTACACTCTACACTCTATACCCTACACTCTATACCATACACTCTATACCCTACACTCTATATCCTACACTCTATACCCTACACTCTACACCCTACACTCTATACCCTACATTCTATACCCTACACTCTATACCCTACACTCTAAACTCTATACCCTACACTCTACACTCTACACTCTATACCCTACACTCTATAACATGCACTCTATACCCTACACTCTATACCCTACACTCTATACCCTACACTCTATACCCTACACTCTACACTCTATACCCTACACTCTATACCATACACTCTATACCCTACACTATACACTCTATACCCTACACTCTACACTTTATACCTTACTCTCTATACCCTACACTCTATACCCTACACTCTACAATGTGCACTCTATACCCTACACTCTTTACCCTACACCCTACACTCTATACCCTACACTCTATACCCTACACTCTATACCCTACACTCTATGCCCTACACTCTACACTCTATACCTACACTCTATAACATACACTCTATACACTACACTCTATACCTTACACTCTATACCCTACACTTTACATTCTACACCCTACACTCTACACTCTATTCCCTACACTCTATACCCTACACTCTATACCCTACACTCTATACCCTACACTCTATACCCTACACTCTACACTCTATACCCTACACTCTATACCCTACACTCTAATCCCTACACTCTAATCCCTACACTCTACACTCTATACCCTACACTCTATACCCTACACTCTATACCCTACACTCTACACCCTACACTCTACACCCTACACTCTAATCCCTACACTCTAATCCCTACACCCTACACTCTATACCCTACACTCTATACCCTACACTCTATACCCTACACTCTATACCCTACACTCTACACCCTACACTCTATACCCTACACTCTTTACCCTACACTCTATACCCTACACCCTACACTCTACACCCTACACTCTACACTCTATACCCTACACTCTATACCCTACACTCTACACTCTATACCCTACACCCTGCACTCTGTACCCTACACTCTACACTCTTTACCCTACACTCTATACTCTACACTCTATACCCTACACTCTATACCCTACACTCTACACTCTATACCTTACACTCTATACCCTACACTCTATACCCTACACTCTAAACTCTATACCCTACACTCTACACTCTATACCCTATACTCTATAACATACACTCTATACCCTACACTCTATACCCTACACTCTATACCATACACTCTACACCCTACACTCTATACCATACACTCTACACCATACACTCTATAGCATACACTCTATACCCTACACTATACACTCTATACCCTACACTCTATACCCTACACTCTAAACTCTATACCCTACACTCTACACTCTATACCCTATACTCTATAACATACACTCTATACCCTACACTCTATACCCTACACTCTATACCATACACTCTATACCCTACACTCTACACCCTACACTCTATAGCCTACACTCTATACCCTACACTCTACACTCTATACCTTACACTCTATACCCTACACTCTATACCCTACACTCTAAACTCTATACCCTACACTCTACACTCTATACCCTATACTCTATAGCATACACTCTATACCCTACACTCTATACCCTACACTCTATACCATACACTCTACACCCTACACTCTATACCATACACTCTACACCATACACTCTATAGCATACACTCTATACCCTACACTATACACTCTATACCCTACACTCTATACCCTACACTCTAAACTCTATACCCTACACTCTACACTCTATACCCTATACTCTATAACATACACTCTATACCCTACACTCTATCCCCTACACTCTATACCATACACTCTACACCCTACACTCTATACCATACACTTTACACCATACACTCTATAGCATACACTCTATACCCTACACTATACACTCTATACCCTACACTCTATACCCTACACTATACACTCTATACCCTACACTCTACACTTTATACCCTACACTCTATACCCTACACTCTATACCCTACACTCTACACTCTATACCCTACACTCTATACCCTACACTCTAATCCCTACACTCTAATCCCTACACTCTACACTCTATACCCTACACTCTATACCCTACACTCTATACCCTACACTCTACACCCTACACTCTACACCCTACACTCTAATCCCTACACTCTAATCCCTACACCCTACACTCTATACCCTACACTCTATACCCTACACTCTATACCCTACACTCTACACCCTACACTCTATACCCTACACTCTATACCCTACACCCTACACTCTACACCCTACACTCTACACTCTATACCCTACACTCTATACCCTACACTCTACACTCTATACCCTACACCCTGCACTCTGTACCCTACACTCTACACTCTTTACCCTACTCTCTATACCCTACACTCTATACCCTACACTCTATACCCTACACTCTACACTCTATACCTTACACTCTATACCCTACACTCTATACCCTACACTCTATACCCTACAATCTATACCCTACACTCTATACCCTACACTCTTCACTCTATACCCTACACTCTATACCATACACTCTACACCATGCACTCTATAGCATACACTCTATACCCTACACTCTACACTCTATACCCTACACTCTATACCCTACACTCTATACCCTACACTATACACTCTATACCCTACACTCTACACTTTATACCTTACTCTCTATACCCTACACTCTATACCCTACACTCTACAACGTGCACTCTATACCCTATACTCTATACCCTACACCCTACACTCTATACCCTACACTCTATACCCTACACTCTATACCCTACACTCTACACTCTATACCCTACACTCTATACCCTACACTCTAATCCCTACACTCTAATCCCTACACTCTACACTCTATACCCTACACTCTATACCCTACACTCTATACCCTACACTCTACACCCTACACTCTACACCCTACACTCTAATCCCTACACTCTAATCCCTACACCCTACACTCTATACCCTACACTCTATACCCTACACTCTATACCCTACACTCTACACCCTACACTCTATACCCTACACTCTATACCCTACACTCTATACCCTACACCCTACACTCTACACCCTACACTCTACACTCTATACCCTACAATCTATACCCTACACTCTACACTCTATACCCTACACCCTGCACTCTGAACCCTACACTCTACACTCTTTACCCTACTCTCTATACCCTACACTCTATACCCTACACTCTACACTCTATACCTTACACTCTATACCCTACACTCTATACCCTACACTCTATACCCTACACTCTATACCCTACACTCTATACCCTACACTCTATACCATACACTCTACACCATGCACTCTATAGCATACACTCTATACCCTACACTCTACACTCTATACCCTACACTCTATACCCTACACTCTATACCCTACACTCTACACTCTATACCCTACACCCTGCACTCTGTACCCTACACTCTACACTCTTTACTCTACTCTCTATACCCTACACTCTATACCCTACACTCTACAACGTGCACTCTATACCCTATACTCTATACCCTACACCCTACACTCTATACCCTACACTCTATACCCTACACTCTATACCCTACACTCTATACCCTACACTCTATACCCTACACTCTATGCCCTACACTCTACACTCTATACCCTACACTCTATAACATACACTCTATACACTACACTCTATACCTTACACTCTATACCCTACACTTTACATTCTACACCCTACACTCTACACTCTATTCCCTACACTGTACACTCTATACCCTACACTCTAATCCCTACACTCTACACTCTATACCCTACACTCTATACCCTACACTCTATACCCTACACTCTGTACCCTACACTCTATACCCTACACTCTACACTCTATACCCTACACTGTACACTCTATACCCTACACTCTATACCATACACTCTACACCCTACACTCTACACTCTATACCCTACACTCTATACCCTACACTCTACACTCTATACCCTACACCCTGCACTCTGTACCCTACACTCTACACTCTTTACCCTACACTCTATACCCTACACTCTATACCCTACACTCTATACCCTACACTCTACACTCTATACCTTACACTCTATACCCTACACTCTATACCCTACACTCTAAACTCTATACCCTACACTCTACACTCTATACCCTATACTCTATAACATACACTCTATACCCTACACTCTATACCCTACACTCTATACCATACACTCTACACCCTACACTCTATACCATACACTCTACACCATACACTCTATAGCATACACTCTATACCCTACACTATACACTCTATACCCTACACTCTATACCCTACACTATACACTCTATACCCTACACTCTACACTTTATACCCTACACTCTATACCCTACACTCTATACCCTACACTCTACACTCTATACCCTACTCTCTATACCCTACACTCTAATCCCTACACTCTAATCCCTACACTCTACACTCTATACCCTACACCCTATACCCTACACTCTATACCCTACACTCTACACCCTACACTCTACACCCTACACTCTAATCCCTACACTCTAATCCCTACACCCTACACTCTATACCCTACACTCTATACCCTACACTCTATACCCTACACTCTACACCCTACACTCTATACCCTACACTCTATACCCTACACTCTATACCCTACACCCTACACTCTACACCCTACACTCTACACTCTATACCCTACACTCTATACCCTACACTCTACACTCTATACCCTACACCCTGCACTCTGTACCCTACACTCTACACCCTTTACCCTACTCTCTATTCCCTACACTCTATACCCTACACTCTATACCCTACACTCTACACTCTATACCTTACACTCTATGCCCTACACTCTATACCCTACACTCTAAACTCTATACCCTACACTCTACACTCTATACCCTATACTCTATAACATACACTCTATACCCTACACTCTATACCCTACACTCTATACCATACACTCTACACCCTACACTCTATACCATACACTCTACACCATACACTCTATAGCATACACTCTATACCCTACACTATACACTCTATACCCTACACTCTATACCCTACACTATACACTCTATACCCTACACTCTACACTTTATACCCTACACTCTATACCCTACACTCTATACCCTACACTCTACAACATGCACTCTATACCCTACACTCTATACCCTACACTCTACACTCTATAACCTACACTCTATACCCTACACTCTATACCCTACACTCTACACTGTATACCATACACTCTATGCCCCACACTCTATACCCTAAACTCTACACTCTATACCCTACACTCTACACCCTAAGCTCTATACCATACACTCTATACCCTACACTCTACACTCTATACCCTACACTCTATACCCTACACTCTATACCCTACACCCTACGCTCTATAAGCTACACTCTATACCCTACACTCTATAACCTACACTCTATAACCTACACTCTATACCCTACACTCTATACCCTACACTCTATACCCTACACTCTATACCCTACACTCTACACTCTATACCCTACACTCTATACCCTACACTCTATACCCTACACTCTACACTCTATACCATACACTCTATACCAT
Source organism: Ranitomeya imitator (assembly GCF_032444005.1). Classification (NCBI taxonomy): domain Eukaryota; kingdom Metazoa; phylum Chordata; class Amphibia; order Anura; family Dendrobatidae; genus Ranitomeya; species Ranitomeya imitator. The sequence continues at coordinate 297,877,396 of NC_091284.1, forward strand.
ACACTATATACACTACACTCTATACCCTAAACTCTACACTCTATACCCTACACTCTATAACATACACTCTATACACTACACTCTATACCTTACACTCTACACCCTACACTCTACACTCTACATTCTATACCCTACACTCTATACCCTACACTCTCTACTCCACACTCTATACCCTACACTCTATACCCTACACTCTATACCCTACACTCTACACCCTACACTCTACACTCTATAGCCTACACTCTATACCCTACACTCTATACCCTACACTCTATACCCTACACTCTATACACTACACTCTACATTTTATACCCTACACTCTATACCATACACTCTATACCCTACACTCTACAACCTGCACTCTATACCCTACACTCTATACCCTACACTCTACACTCTATACCCTACACTCTATACCCTACACTCTATACCCTACACTCTACACTCTATACCCTACACTCTATACCCTACACTCTACACTTTATACCCTACACTCTATACCATACACTCTATACCCTACACTCCATACCCTACACTCTACACTTTATACCCCACACTCTATACCATACACTCTATACCCTACACTCTACACCTTACACTCTATACCCTACATTCTATCCCCTACACTCTACACTCTATACCCTACAGTCTACACTCTACTCTATACCCTACACTCTATACCCTACACTCTACACTCTATACCCTACACTCTACACTCTACACCCTACACTCTATACCCTACACTCTATACCCTACACTCTATACCCTACACTCTAATCCCTACATTCTATACCCTACACTCTATACTATACACTCTACACCCTACACCCTACACTCTACACCCTACACTCTATACCCTATACCCTACACTCTATACCCTACACTCTATACCCTACACTCTATACCCTACACTATACACTCGATACCCTACACTCTACGCTTTATACCCTACACTCTATACCCTACACTCTATACCCTACACTCTACACCCTACACTCTACACCCTACACTCTAATGCCTACACTCTAATCCCTACACCCTACACTCTATACCCTACACTCTATACCCTACACTCTATACCCTACACTCTATACCTTACACTCTATACCCTACACTCTATACCCTACACTCTAAACTCTATACCCTACACTCTACACTCTATACCCTATACTCTTTAACATACACTCTATACCCTACACTCTATACCCTACACTCTATACCATACACTCTACACCCTACACTCTATACCATACACTCTACACCATACACTCTATAGCATACACTCTATACCCTACACTATACACTCTATACCCTACACTCTATACCCTACACTATACACTCTATACCCTACACTCTACACTTTATACCCTACACTCTATACCCTACACTCTATACCCTACACTCTACACTCTATACCCTACACTCTATACCCTACACTCTAATCCCTACACTCTAATCCCTACACTCTACACTCTATACCCTACACTCTATACCCTACACTCTATACCCTACACTCTACACCCTACACTCTACACCCTACAATCTAATCCCTACACTCTAATCCCTACACCCTACACTCTATACCCTACACTCTATACCCTACACTCTATACCCTACACTCTACACCTTACACTCTATACCCTACACTCTATACCCTACACTCTATACCCTACACCCTACACTCTACACCCTACACTCTACACTCTATACCCTACACTCTATACCCTACACTCTACACTCTATACCCTACACCCTGCACTCTGTACCCTACACTCTACACTCTTTACCCTACACTCTATACCCTACACTCTATACCCTACACTCTACACTCTATACCTTACACTCTATACCCTACACTCTATACCCTACACTCTAAACTATATACCCTACACTCTACACTCTATACCCTATACTCTATAACATACACTCTATACCCTACACTCTATACCCTACACTCTATACCATACACTCTACACCCTACACTCTATACCATACACTCTACACCATACACTCTATAGCATACTCTCTATACCCTACACTATACCCTCTATACCCTACACTCTATACCCTACACTATACACTCTATACCCTACACTCTACACTTTATACCCTACACTCTATACCCTACACTCTATACCCTACACTCTACAACCTGCACTCTATACCCTACACTCTATACCCTACACTCTACACTCTATAACCTACACTCTATACCCTACACTCTATACCCTACACTCTACACTGTATACCATACACTCTATGCCCCACACTCTATACCCTAAACTCTACACTCTATACCCTACACTCTACACCCTAAGCTCTATACCATACACTCTATACCCTACACTCTACACTCTATACCCTACACTCTATACCCTACACTCTATACCCTACACCCTACGCTCTATAAGCTAAACTCTATACCCTACACTCTATACCCTACACTCTATAACCTACACTCTATACCCTACACTCTATACCCTACACTCTATACCCTACACTCTATACCCTACACTCTACACTCTATACCCTACACTCTATACCCTACACTCTATACCCTACACTCTATACCCTACACTCTACACTCTATACCATACACTCTATACCATACACTATATACACTACACTCTATACCCTAAACTCTACACTCTATACCCTACACTCTATAACATACACTCTATACACTACACTCTATACCTTACACTCTACACCCTACACTCTACACTCTACATTCTATACCCTACACTCTATACCCTACACTCTCTACTCCACACTCTATACCCTACACTCTATACCCTACACTCTATACCCTACACTCTACACCCTACACTCTACACTCTATAGCCTACACTCTATACCCTACACTCTATACCCTACACTCTATACCCTACACTCTATACCCTACACTCTATACACTACACTCTACATTTTATACCCTACACTCTATACCATACACTCTATACCCTACACTCTACAACCTGCACTCTATACCCTACACTCTATACCCTACACTCTACACTGTATACCCTACACTCTATACCCTACACTCTACACTCTATACCCTACACTCTATACCCTACACTCTACACTTTATACCCTACACTCTATACCATACACTCTATACCCTACACTCCATACCCTACACTCTACACTTTATACCCCACACTCTATACCATACACTCTATACCCTACACTCTACACTTTATACCCTACACTCTATACCCTACACTCTATACCCTACACTCTACACTCTATACCCTACACTCTATACCCTACACTCTAATCCCTACACTCTAATCCCTACACTCTACACTCTATACCCTACACTCTATACCCTACACTCTATACCCTACACTCTATACCATACACTCTATACCCTACACTCTATACCCTACACTCTATACCCTACACCCTACACTCTACATCCTACACTCTACACTCTATACCCTACACTCTACACCCTACACTCTACACCCTACACTCTAATCCCTACACTCTAATCCCTACACCCTACACTCTATACCCTACACTCTATACCCTACACTCTATACCCTACACTCTACACCCTACACTCTATACCCTACACTCTATACCCTACACTCTATACCCTACACCCTACACTCTACACCCTACACTCTACACTCTATACCCTACACTCTATACCCTACACTCTACACTCTATACCCTACACCCTGCACTCTGTACCCTACACTCTACACTCTTTACCCTACACTCTATACCCTACACTCTATACCCTACACTCTATACCCTACACTCTACACTCTATACCTTACACTCTATACCATACACTCTATACCCTACACTCTAAACTCTATACCCTACACTCTACACTCTATACCCTATACTCTATAACATACACTCTATACCCTACACTCTATACCCTACACTCTATACCATACACTCTACACCCTACACTCTATACCATACACTCTACACCATACACTCTATAGCATACACTCTATACCCTACACTATACACTCTATACCCTACACTCTATACCCTACACTATACACTCTATACCCTACACTCTACACTTTATACCCTACACTCTATACCCTACACTCTATACCCTACACTCTACAACCTGCACTCTATACCCTACACTCTATACCCTACACTCTACACTCTATAACCTACACTCTATACCCTACACTCTATACCCTACACTCTACACTGTATACCATACACTCTATGCCCCACACTCTATACCCTAAACTCTACACTCTATACCCTACACTCTACACCCTAAGCTCTATACCATACACTCTATACCCTACACTCTACACTCTATACCCTACACTCTATACCCTACACTCTATACCCTACACCCTACGCTCTATAAGCTACACTCTATACCCTACACTCTATACCCTACACTCTATAACCTACACTCTATACCCTACACTCTATACCCTACACTCTATACCCTACACTCTATACCCTACACTCTACACTCTATACCCTGCACTCTATACCCTACACTCTATACCCTACACTCTATACCCTACACTCTACACTCTATACCATACACTCTATACCATACACTATATACACTACACTCTATACCCTAAACTCTACACTCTATACCCTACACTCTATAACATACACTCTATACACTACACTCTATACCTTACACTCTACACCCTACACTCTACACTCTACATTCTATACCCTACACTCTATACCCTACACTCTCTACTCCACACTCTATACCCTACACTCTATACCCTACACTCTATACCCTACACTCTACACCCTACACTCTACACTCTATAGCCTACACTCTATACCCTACACTCTATACCCTACACTCTATACCTTACACTCTATACCCTACACTCTATACACTACACTCTACATTTTATACCCTACACTCTATACCATACACTCTATACCCTACACTCTACAACCTGCTCTCTATACCCTACACTCTATACCCTACACTCTACACTCTATACCCTACACTCTATACCCTACACTCTATACCCTACACTCTACACTCTATACCCTACACTCTATACCCTACACTCTACACTTTATACCCTACACTCTATACCATACACTCTATACCCTACACTCCATACCCTACACTCTACACTTTATACCCCACACTCTATACCATACACTCTATACCCTACACTCTACACCTTACACTCTATACCCTACATTCTATCCCCTACACTCTACACTCTATACCCTACAGTCTACACTCTACTCTATACCCTACACTCTATACCCTACACTCTACACTCTATACCCTACACTCTACACTCTACACCCTACACTCTATACCCTACACTCTATACCCTACACTCTATACCCTACACTCTAATCCCTACATTCTATACCCTACACTCTATACCATACACTCTACACCCTACACCCTACACTCTACACCCTACACTCTATACCCTATACCCTACACTCTATACCCTACACTCTATACCCTACACTCTATACCCTACACTATACACTCGATACCCTACACTCTACGCTTTATACCCTACACTCTATACCCTACACTCTATACCCTACACTCTACACCCTACACTCTAATGCCTACACTCTAATCCCTACACCCTACACTCTATACCCTACACTCTATACCCTACACTCTACACCCTACACTCTACACTCTACACCCTACACTCTATACCCTACACTCTATACCCTACACCCTACACTCTACACCCTACACTCTATACCCTACACTCTACACCCTACACTCTATACCCTACACTCTACACCCTGCAATCTGTACCCTACACTCTACACTCTTTACCCTACACTCTATACCCTACACTCTATACCCTACACTCTATACCCTACACTCTATACCCTACACTCTACACCTTACACTCTATACCCTACACTCTATACCCTACACTCTAAACTCTATACCCTACACTCTACACTCTACACTCTATACCCTACACTCTATAACATACACTCTATACCCTACACTCTATACCCTACACTCTATACCCTACACTCTATACCATACACTCTATACCCCTACACTCTACACCCTACACTCTAATCCCTACATTCTATACCCTACACTCTATACCATACACTCTACACCCTACACCCTACACTCTATACCCTACACTCTATAACATACACTCTATACACTACACTCTATACCTTACACTCTATACCCTACACTTTACATTCTACACCCTACACTCTACACTCTATTCCCTACACTCTATACCCTACACTCTATACCCTACACTCTACACTCTATACCCTACACTCTATACCCTACACTCTAATCCCTACACTCTAATCCCTACACTCTACACTCTATACCCTACACTCTATACCCTACACTCTATACCCTACACTCTACACCCTACACTCTACACCCTACACTCTAATCCCTACACTCTAATCCCTACACCCTACACTCTATACCCTACACTCTAAACCCTACACTCTATACCCTACACTCTATACCCTACACTCTATAACCTACACTCTACACTCTATACCCTACACTCTATAACATACACTCTATACACTACACTCTATACCTTACACTCTATACCCTACACTTTACATTCTACACCCTACACTCTACACTCTATTCCCTACACTCTATACCCTACACTCTATACCCTACACTCTATACCCTACAC